>NW_028134270.1:0-63585 GCF_964662115.1 Mustela nivalis | reverse complement strand
ATGGCACCTTCATGAAGTGGGGGCCTCATGAGGCCAAGGAAGTTTTCCCACGCTGAGTTTGGAGGTTGCCCCAAACCACAAGGTTTCCTTCTGCGGGACATTCGAGTCCTGTTGCATGGCTCCAGGACATACCATACGGAAGGACTGGAGAGCAGGGTTCGAAGGATGGATCCCTGTACAGCATGCCTCGCATTCCCATTGGCTATTAGCGACAAGATATGTTTGATCTGCTGCCTCTGGAACACGCGACCCAGGGGGCTGAGTTGAAATGGCCTCTCCTGAGGATGCGTCTTAATGTGCGTTTGGGTCCATGGAGACCTTGGAATGTGCTGGTTGTTCAGTGGCCCTGCGGAACTCTCCTACCTGAAGTGTTTGATACATCCCAGTAAGAAAGCTGCCCATGTGGAGATGAGAGAGGTTTGGTTTGGTGCCTCAGAAAAGCCCCATGTGCTGGTCTACGAAAACAGTCCTCTGAGAACGGAAACATGGAAACCAAAGCTAATTTCAGATTAGGGCCTGGGGGCCTGTCCATTTCAACCTTCTGTCTCTGGGGACACTGTCTGAGAGTCTAAGTGGAGATAGTTGCTCCGCTGGTGTCAGAGAGCCCCTCTTAGTCCAGGGGGGCCTACACTATTGATGGCCTCAGGGGCCTTGGAGCTTTTCCCTAACCTGTAGTGTTGTGGTCAATGGACTGGGCACACTTTCCTTGGAGAGGGCAGGCACAATCTTTCGCTGTGGCCCTAGAGGCCCTAGCCTGGAGGTGTGTGGGTCCAGGCTGTGGGCACAGAAGTCTGAATACACAAACTGAGCTTATGAGTGGCGCCTAGGGTATGGCAGGCCGGATGTACAGCCCGAGATGGAGCTCCTGGGCCTCTGAAACAAGGGCGAGTGGGAGGCGTTCCTTCAGGCTTTTGTCTCTGGATGTTGTGTCCGGGATAGCCGTGGATTGGAGCGGTGGCCTCAGGTACTGTGGACGAGTATCCCTCTCTGGGGATTTGTCCCAGCTCCCAAGAGTTTGGGGCCATTTTGTGGGAAGGGTGGAGTCGTGTTGTCTGGCTCATGGGTCTCTCCAAGAAAGGGATTCCAGAGCAGAGCTCCAGGTACGGGCGGGGCGACTGGAAAATTCAAACCGTGGTGAGGATTGGGTGCATAGGGGCTTGGCAAGCCCCATATGTGGGCTCTTGTTCCAGGCCCTGACAGGCCTTTCTTTGACATGGGGCTCATGCTGAGGATCACAGTGTGAATTTGTGCCCAAGCAGCACTCACGTTTGGGCGTGGCATCAGAGGCCATGAAGGTTTCTCCCACCCTGAAGGTGTGACTCCATGCCAAGAGCAAGCTTGACAGCCATGGGGAAGGGGGAGTTCTGTTTTGTGCTTGCTATACCCAGCTGTGTGGAGAATTGATATAATGTCTAGGTTCAGATATCTGAAAACCAAGGTTAGGATGAGGTGACGGCATAAGACCATGGCGTGTCCGAAGTGCTGGGTGTGCGGCCAGCTGTCTCCTTGTCTGTCTGGACGTCTGGCTTCAGGCTGTGTCAGGCAGAGCATGAGTGCCCAGAGCAGCCTATCCAGTTCGGGTACCGTCGAGGCCCGAGCAGGTTGATCCTCATCTGGGTTTTCTGGAGAGCCCCACAGGGAAACGTTTTTCTTCCGTTGGGCAGACACTGGGCTGGGTTTTGGTTCTGGAGTTCCTAGTCCGGAGGGCTTGTTTGCCAGGAGTGTGAGGAAGGAAGTCTGAAAACACAAGCTAGCGTGTGGTTTGGGACCGAGGTCACGGCATGCCCACTCTGCAGAGGCTGAATCGGGATCTCCTGCACTGAGGTCATGTCAACTATGAGACGTGCCTCAGGCTAGAGTTCTTGTCCAGCATGGCCTCTTCCTGAAGGGTGTGGGGGCTTCATGAGGCCAGAAAGTTTTGCCTACGATGGGATTTGTGAACTGCTCCAAAACTGAAGGTTACCTTCTGCACGACAGTCGAGTCCTATTGGATGGTTCCAAGAGGCCCCATATGGAAAGACTCGAGAGCAGGTGTCTAAGCATGGATGCCTGGGAACGCCACCTCATATTCCCACTCTTTAGTCAGGACAAGGCAGGCTCAATCTGCGGGCTCCTGGGTGAGCTACCCAGAGGGGAGAGTTGAAATGGACTCTCCTGAAGATGAGTCCTACTGTGGCTTGGTGGCCTGGGAGACCTTGGAATGTGGAGGTGGCTCAGGGACTCTGCAGGATTCTCCAACATGAGGTGTTTGACACGGCTCCAACAAGGAAACTTCCCATGTGGAGACGAGAGGAGTTCTGTTCCGTGCCTCAGGAAAGCCCCATACCCTGTTCTTCGAACCAAAGCCTCTGAGGAGTGACACCTGGAAACCAAAGTAAGAGTTGAGACTACGGCCTAAAGGCCTGTCCGGCTCAACCTTCTATCTCTGTTGTCATCTGTGTGCATGCATTCATGGATGTAGCTGCTCAGCTTGTGTCCGAATGCCCCTGTGAGTCCAGTGAGGCTCCCAGTAGTGGGATGTCCTCGGAGGCCTTGAGGTTTCTCATATTCTGGAGGTGTGTGGCCAAAGGAATGGACACAGTTTCCCAGGAGAGAGCAGGCACGGTCCTGTGGTATGGCTCCAGAGGACCCAGCCTAGAGCCTCTGTTTGCCAGGGCTGTGGGGACAGATGTCTGAAAAAGCAAACTTGGCTCAGCTAGGGGCCAATGTAATGGCAGGCCTGATCTCTAGTCCGTGAGGGGAGATCCTCTGGAAATCAAAGTAGGGCAAGTGGGAGGCAGTCACTCAGGATTTTGTCTCTGGGTGTTGCGTTTACAGTGTCCGGTCAGGGTAGGGGTTGTCTCAGAGGCCGAGGAAGAGCCTTCCTCTCAGGGGATTGTCCAGGCTCCCAAGTGTTTGTGTTCATTCTGTGGGAATGAAGAGTACTGTTTCCTGCCACAGGGGAACCCCCAGGAGAGGGACTCTAGAGCACAGCAGTGGGTTCCCTCAACTGGAATACACACCATCTAGTTAGTCCTGGGTGCCTATGGGCATGGCAAGCCACATATGCGGGCTCTTGGTCCAGTCACTGAGAGGCGTTACTTGAATAAGGTACTCACGCTGAGGGTCACAATGTGTGTTTGTGCCCAAGGCGGCCCTCACGCTTGGGCGTGGCCTCATGGGCCATGCCGTTTTCTCCTACACTGAAGGTTTGACTCACTGCCAGCAGCAAGGTTTCTTGCCAGGGGGAAGGAGGGGTTCTGACTTGTGCATCAGGTTCCCCCCTGTGCAGGGATTGGAGATAAGGTCTAGGTTCCGATGACTGAAAACCCAGGTTGGGAATGGATGGTGGCCTAAGGCAGTGGCGGGTCCAATGTGCTGGGTGTGCAGCCAGCTGTGTCGGTGTCTGTTGGAAGGTCTGGGCTCAGGCTATTTGCGACAGAGCATCACTGTTTAAGGTAGCCTATGCAATTGGGGTGTTGCCGAGGGCCAAGCAGTTTGATCCTCATTTGGGGTTTCTGGGCAGCGCCATAGACAAGGTTTTTCTCCTGGGAGGCAGGCACAGTGCTTCATTGTGGCCCCAGAATTCCCAGTAGGGAGGGTTTGTGGGCCAGGAGTGTGAGGACGGAATTCTGAAAACACAAGCTAGTGTGAGGATTGGAACCAAGGGCAGAGCAGGCCCACTCTGCAGAGGCTGAATCAAAATCTCCTGCATCTGAAGTCAGGCTGAGGATCAGACGTTGGCTGAGGCTGGAGTATGTGTCCATGATGGCACCTTCATGAAGTGGGGGCCTCATGAGGCCAAGGAAGTTTTCCCACGCTGAGTTTGGAGGTTGCCCCAAACCACAAGGTTTCCTTCTGCGGGACATTCGAGTCCTGTTGCATGGCTCCAGGACATACCATACGGAAGGACTGGAGAGCAGGGTTCGAAGGATGGATCCCTGTACAGCATGCCTCGCATTCCCATTGGCTATTAGCGACAAGATATGTTTGATCTGCTGCCTCTGGAACACGCGACCCAGGGGGCTGAGTTGAAATGGCCTCTCCTGAGGATGCGTCTTAATGTGCGTTTGGGTCCATGGAGACCTTGGAATGTGCTGGTTGTTCAGTGGCCCTGCGGAACTCTCCTACCTGAAGTGTTTGATACATCCCAGTAAGAAAGCTGCCCATGTGGAGATGAGAGAGGTTTGGTTTGGTGCCTCAGAAAAGCCCCATGTGCTGGTCTACGAAAACAGTCCTCTGAGAACGGAAACATGGAAACCAAAGCTAATTTCAGATTAGGGCCTGGGGGCCTGTCCATTTCAACCTTCTGTCTCTGGGGACACTGTCTGAGAGTCTAAGTGGAGATAGTTGCTCCGCTGGTGTCAGAGAGCCCCTCTTAGTCCAGGGGGGCCTACACTATTGATGGCCTCAGGGGCCTTGGAGCTTTTCCCTAACCTGTAGTGTTGTGGTCAATGGACTGGGCACACTTTCCTTGGAGAGGGCAGGCACAATCTTTCGCTGTGGCCCTAGAGGCCCTAGCCTGGAGGTGTGTGGGTCCAGGCTGTGGGCACAGAAGTCTGAATACACAAACTGAGCTTATGAGTGGCGCCTAGGGTATGGCAGGCCGGATGTACAGCCCGAGATGGAGCTCCTGGGCCTCTGAAACAAGGGCGAGTGGGAGGCGTTCCTTCAGGCTTTTGTCTCTGGATGTTGTGTCCGGGATAGCCGTGGATTGGAGCGGTGGCCTCAGGTACTGTGGACGAGTATCCCTCTCTGGGGATTTGTCCCAGCTCCCAAGAGTTTGGGGCCATTTTGTGGGAAGGGTGGAGTCGTGTTGTCTGGCTCATGGGTCTCTCCAAGAAAGGGATTCCAGAGCAGAGCTCCAGGTACGGGCGGGGCGACTGGAAAATTCAAACCGTGGTGAGGATTGGGTGCATAGGGGCTTGGCAAGCCCCATATGTGGGCTCTTGTTCCAGGCCCTGACAGGCCTTTCTTTGACATGGGGCTCATGCTGAGGATCACAGTGTGAATTTGTGCCCAAGCAGCACTCACGTTTGGGCGTGGCATCAGAGGCCATGAAGGTTTCTCCCACCCTGAAGGTGTGACTCCATGCCAAGAGCAAGCTTGACAGCCATGGGGAAGGGGGAGTTCTGTTTTGTGCTTGCTATACCCAGCTGTGTGGAGAATTGATATAATGTCTAGGTTCAGATATCTGAAAACCAAGGTTAGGATGAGGTGACGGCATAAGACCATGGCGTGTCCGAAGTGCTGGGTGTGCGGCCAGCTGTCTCCTTGTCTGTCTGGACGTCTGGCTTCAGGCTGTGTCAGGCAGAGCATGAGTGCCCAGAGCAGCCTATCCAGTTCGGGTACCGTCGAGGCCCGAGCAGGTTGATCCTCATCTGGGTTTTCTGGAGAGCCCCACAGGGAAACGTTTTTCTTCCGTTGGGCAGACACTGGGCTGGGTTTTGGTTCTGGAGTTCCTAGTCCGGAGGGCTTGTTTGCCAGGAGTGTGAGGAAGGAAGTCTGAAAACACAAGCTAGCGTGTGGTTTGGGACCGAGGTCACGGCATGCCCACTCTGCAGAGGCTGAATCGGGATCTCCTGCACTGAGGTCATGTCAACTATGAGACGTGCCTCAGGCTAGAGTTCTTGTCCAGCATGGCCTCTTCCTGAAGGGTGTGGGGGCTTCATGAGGCCAGAAAGTTTTGCCTACGATGGGATTTGTGAACTGCTCCAAAACTGAAGGTTACCTTCTGCACGACAGTCGAGTCCTATTGGATGGTTCCAAGAGGCCCCATATGGAAAGACTCGAGAGCAGGTGTCTAAGCATGGATGCCTGGGAACGCCACCTCATATTCCCACTCTTTAGTCAGGACAAGGCAGGCTCAATCTGCGGGCTCCTGGGTGAGCTACCCAGAGGGGAGAGTTGAAATGGACTCTCCTGAAGATGAGTCCTACTGTGGCTTGGTGGCCTGGGAGACCTTGGAATGTGGAGGTGGCTCAGGGACTCTGCAGGATTCTCCAACATGAGGTGTTTGACACGGCTCCAACAAGGAAACTTCCCATGTGGAGACGAGAGGAGTTCTGTTCCGTGCCTCAGGAAAGCCCCATACCCTGTTCTTCGAACCAAAGCCTCTGAGGAGTGACACCTGGAAACCAAAGTAAGAGTTGAGACTACGGCCTAAAGGCCTGTCCGGCTCAACCTTCTATCTCTGTTGTCATCTGTGTGCATGCATTCATGGATGTAGCTGCTCAGCTTGTGTCCGAATGCCCCTGTGAGTCCAGTGAGGCTCCCAGTAGTGGGATGTCCTCGGAGGCCTTGAGGTTTCTCATATTCTGGAGGTGTGTGGCCAAAGGAATGGACACAGTTTCCCAGGAGAGAGCAGGCACGGTCCTGTGGTATGGCTCCAGAGGACCCAGCCTAGAGCCTCTGTTTGCCAGGGCTGTGGGGACAGATGTCTGAAAAAGCAAACTTGGCTCAGCTAGGGGCCAATGTAATGGCAGGCCTGATCTCTAGTCCGTGAGGGGAGATCCTCTGGAAATCAAAGTAGGGCAAGTGGGAGGCAGTCACTCAGGATTTTGTCTCTGGGTGTTGCGTTTACAGTGTCCGGTCAGGGTAGGGGTTGTCTCAGAGGCCGAGGAAGAGCCTTCCTCTCAGGGGATTGTCCAGGCTCCCAAGTGTTTGTGTTCATTCTGTGGGAATGAAGAGTACTGTTTCCTGCCACAGGGGAACCCCCAGGAGAGGGACTCTAGAGCACAGCAGTGGGTTCCCTCAACTGGAATACACACCATCTAGTTAGTCCTGGGTGCCTATGGGCATGGCAAGCCACATATGCGGGCTCTTGGTCCAGTCACTGAGTGGCGTTACTTGAATAAGGTACTCACGCTGAGGGTCACAATGTGTGTTTGTGCCCAAGGCGGCCCTCACGCTTGGGCGTGGCCTCATGGGCCATGCCGTTTTCTCCTACACTGAAGGTTTGACTCACTGCCAGCAGCAAGGTTTCTTGCCAGGGGGAAGGAGGGGTTCTGACTAGTGCATCAGGTTCCCCCCTGTGCAGGGATTGGAGATAAGGTCTAGGTTCCGATGACTGAAAACCCAGGTTGGGAATGGATGGTGGCCTAAGGCAGTGGCGTGTCCAATGTGCTGGGTGTGCAGCCAGCTGTGTCGGTGTCTGTTGGAAGGTCTGGGCTCAGGCTATTTGCGACAGAGCATCACTGTTTAAGGTAGCCTATGCAATTGGGGTGTTGCCGAGGGCCAAGCAGTTTGATCCTCATTTGGGGTTTCTGGGCAGCGCCATAGACAATGTTTTTCTCTTGGGAGGCAGGCACAGTGCTTCATTGTGGCCCCAGAATTCCCAGTAGGGAGGGTTTGTGGGCCAGGAGTGTGAGGACGGAATTCTGAAAACACAAGCTAGTGTGAGGATTGGAACCAAGGGCAGAGCAGGCCCACTCTGCAGAGGCTGAATCAAAATCTCCTGCATCTGAAGTCAGGCTGAGGATCAGACGTTGGCTGAGGCTGGAGTATGTGTCCATGATGGCACCTTCATGAAGTGGGGGCCTCATGAGGCCAAGGAAGTTTTCCCACGCTGAGTTTGGAGGTTGCCCCAAACCACAAGGTTTCCTTCTGCGGGACATTCGAGTCCTGTTGCATGGCTCCAGGACATACCATACGGAAGGACTGGAGAGCAGGGTTCGAAGGATGGATCCCTGTACAGCATGCCTCGCATTCCCATTGGCTATTAGCGACAAGATATGTTTGATCTGCTGCCTCTGGAACACGCGACCCAGGGGGCTGAGTTGAAATGGCCTCTCCTGAGGATGCGTCATAATGTGCGTTTGGGTCCATGGAGACCTTGGAATGTGCTGGTTGTTCAGTGGCCCTGCGGAACTCTCCTACCTGAAGTGTTTGATACATCCCAGTAAGAAAGCTGCCCATGTGGAGATGAGAGCTGTTTGGTTTGGTGCCTCAGAAAAGCCCCATGTGCTGGTCTACGAAAACAGTCCTCTGAGAACGGAAACATGGAAACCAAAGCTAAGGTTCAGATTAGGGCCTGGGGGCCTGTCCCTTTCAACCTTCTGTCTCTGGGGACACTGTCTGAGAGTCTAAGTGGAGATAGTTGCTCCGCTGGTGTCAGAGAGCCCCTCTTAGTCCAGGGGGGCCTACACTATTGATGGCCTCAGAGGCCTTGGAGCTTTTCTCTAACCTGTAGTGTTGTGGTCAATGGACTGGGCACTCTTTCCTTGGAGAAGGCAGGCACAATCTTTCGCTGTGGCCCTAGAGGCCCTAGCCTGGAGGTGTGTGGGTCCAGGCTGTGGGCACAGAAGTCTGAATACACAAACTGAGCTTATGAGTGGCGCCTAGGGTATGGCAGGCCGGATGTACAGCCCGAGAGGGAGCTCCTGGGCCTCTGAAACAAGGGCGAGTGGGAGGCGTTCCTTCAGGCTTTTGTCTCTGGATGTTGTGGCCTCAGGTTCTGTGGACGAGTATCCCTCTCTGGGGATTTGTCCCAGCTCCCAAGAGTTTGGGGTCATTTTGTGGGAAGGGTGGAGTCGTGTTGTCTGGCTCATGGGTCTCTCCAAGAAAGGGATTCCAGAGCAGAGCTCCAGGTACGGGCGGGGCGACTGGAAAATTCAAACCGTGGTGAGGATTGGGTGCATAGGGGCTTGGCAAGCCCCATATGTGGGCTCTTGGTCCAGGCCCTGACAGGCCTTTCTTTGACATGGGGCTCATGCTGAGGATCACAGTGTGAATTTGTGCCCAAGCAGCACTCAAGTTTGGGCGTGGCATCAGGGGCCATGAAGGTTTCTCCCACCCTGAAGGTGTGACTCCATGCCAAGAGCAAGCTTGACAGCCATGGGGAAGGAGGAGTTCTGTTTTGTGCTTGCTATACCCAGCTGTGTGGAGAATTGATATAATGTCTAGGTTCAGATATCTGAAAACCAAGGTTAGGATGAGGTGACGGCATAAGCCCATGGCGTGTCCGAAGTGCTGGGTGTGCGGCCAGCTGTCTCCTTGTCTGTCTGGACGTCTGGCTTCAGGCTGTGTCAGGCAGAGCATGAGTGCCCAGAGCAGCCTATCCAGTTCGGGTACCGTCGAGGCCCGAGCAGGTTGATCCTCATCTGGGTTTTCTGGAGAGCCCCACAGGGAAACGTTTTTCTTCCGTTGGGCAGACACTGGGCTGGGTTTTGGTTCCGGAGTTCCTAGTCCGGAGGGCTTGTTTGCCAGGAGTGTGAGGAAGGAAGTCTGAAAACACAAGCTAGCGTGTGGTTTGGGACCGAGGTCACGGCATGCCCACTCTGCAGAGGCTGAATCGGGATCTCCTGCACTGAGGTCATGTCAACTATGAGACGTGCCTCAGGCTAGAGTTCTTGTCCAGCATGGCCTCTTCCTGAAGGGTGTGGGGGCTTCATGAGGCCAGAAAGTTTTGCCTACGATGGGATTTGTGAACTGCTCCAAAACTGAAGGTTACCTTCTGCACGACAGTCGAGTCCTATTGGATGGTTCCAAGAGGGCCCATATGGAAAGACTTGAGAGCAGGTGTCTAAGCATGGATGCCTGGGAACGCCACCTCATATTCCCACTCTTTAGTCAGGACAAGGCAGGCTCAATCTGCGGGCTCCTGGGTGAGCTACCCAGAGGGGAGAGTTGAAATGGACTCTCCTGAAGATGAGTCCTACTGTGGCTTGGTGGCCTGGGAGACCTTGGAATGTGGAGGTGGCTCAGGGACTCTGCAGGATTCTCCAACATGAGGTGTTTGACACGGCTCCAACAAGGAAACTTCCCATGTGGAGACGAGAGGAGTTCTGTTCCGTGCCTCAGGAAAGCCCCATACCCTGTTCTTCGAACCAAAGCCTCTGAGGAGTGACACCTGGAAACCAAAGTAAGAGTTGAGACTACGGCCTAAAGGCCTGTCCGGCTCAACCTTCTATCTCTGTTGTCATCTGTGTGCATGCATTCATGGATGTAGCTGCTCAGCTTGTGTCCGAATGCCCCTGTGAGTCCAGTGAGGCTCCCAGTAGTGGGATGTCCTCGGAGGCCTTGAGGTTTCTCATATTCTGGAGGTGTGTGGCCAAAGGAATGGACACAGTTTCCCAGGAGAGAGCAGGCACGGTCCTGTGGTATGGCTCCAGAGGACCCAGCCTAGAGCCTCTGTTTGCCAGGGCTGTGGGGACAGATGTCTGAAAAAGCAAACTTGGCTCAGCTAGGGGCCAATGTAATGGCAGGCCTGATCTCTAGTCCGTGAGGGGAGATCCTCTGGAAATCAAAGTAGGGCAAGTGGGAGGCAGTCACTCAGGATTTTGTCTCTGGGTGTTGCGTTTCCAGTGTCCGGTCAGGATAGGGGTTGTCTCAGAGGCCGAGGAAGAGCCTTCCTCTCAGGGGATTGTCCAGGCTCCCAAGTGTTTGTGTTCATTCTGTGGGAATGAAGAGTACTGTTTCCTGCCACAGGGGACCCCCCAGGAGAGGGACTCTAGAGCACAGCAGTGGGTTCCCTCAACTGGAATACACACCATCTAGTTAGTCCTGGGTGCCTATGGGCATGGCAAGCCACATATGCGGGCTCTTGGTCCAGTCACTGAGAGGCGTTACTTGAATAAGGTACTCACGCTGAGGGTCACAATGTGTGTTTGTGCCCAAGGCGGCCCTCACGCTTGGGCGTGGCCTCATGGGCCATGCCGTTTTCTCCTACACTGAAGGTTTGACTCACTGCCAGCAGCAAGGTTTCTTGCCAGGGGGAAGGAGGGGTTCTGACTAGTGCATCAGGTTCCCCCCTGTGCAGGGATTGGAGATAAGGTCTAGGTTCCGATGACTGAAAACCCAGGTTGGGAATGGATGGTGGCCTAAGGCAGTGGCGTGTCCAATGTGCTGGGTGTGCAGCCAGCTGTGTCGGTGTCTGTTGGAAGGTCTGGGCTCAGGCTATTTGCGACAGAGCATCACTGTTTAAGGTAGCCTATGCAATTGGGGTGTTGCCGAGGGCCAAGCAGTTTGATCCTCATTTGGGGTTTCTGGGCAGCGCCATAGACAATGTTTTTCTCTTGGGAGGCAGGCACAGTGCTTCATTGTGGCCCCAGAATTCCCAGTAGGGAGGGTTTGTGGGCCAGGAGTGTGAGGACGGAATTCTGAAAACACAAGCTAGTGTGAGGATTGGAACCAAGGGCAGAGCAGGCCCACTCTGCAGAGGCTGAATCAAAATCTCCTGCATCTGAAGTCAGGCTGAGGATCAGACGTTGGCTGAGGCTGGAGTATGTGTCCATGATGGCACCTTCATGAAGTGGGGGCCTCATGAGGCCAAGGAAATTTTCCCACGCTGAGTTTGGAGGTTGCCCCAAACCACAAGGTTTCCTTCTGCGGGACATTCGAGTCCTGTTGCATGGCTCCAGGACATACCATACGGAAGGACTGGAGAGCAGGGTTCGAAGGATGGATCCCTGTACAGCATGCCTCGCATTCCCATTAGCTATTAGCGACAAGATATGTTTGATCTGCTGCCTCTGGAACACGCGACCCAGGGGGCTGAGTTGAAATGGCCTCTCCTGAGGATGCGTCATAATGTGCGTTTGGGTCCATGGAGACCTTGGAATGTGCTGGTTGTTCAGTGGCCCTGCGGAACTCTCCTACCTGAAGTGTTTGATACATCCCAGTAAGAAAGCTGCCCATGTGGAGATGAGAGATGTTTGGTTTGGTGCCTCAGAAAAGCCCCATGTGCTGGTCTACGAAAACAGTCCTCTGAGAACGGAAACATGGAAACCAAAGCTAAGGTTCAGATTAGGGCCTGGGGGCCTGTCCATTTCAACCTTCTGTCTCTGGGGACACTGTCTGAGAGTCTAAGTGGAGATAGTTGCTCCGGTGGTGTCAGAGAGCCCCTCTTTGTCCAGGGGGGCCTACACTATTGATGGCCTCAGAGGCCTTGGAGCTTTTCCCTAACCTGTAGTGTTGTGGTCAATGGACTGGGCACACTTTCCTTGGAGAAGGCAGGCACAATCTTTCGCTGTGGCCCTAGAGGCCCTAGCCTGGAGGTGTGTGGGTCCAGGCTGTGGGCACAGAAGTCTGAATACACAAACTGAGCTTATGAGTGGCGCCTAGGGTATGGCAGGCCGGATGTACAGCCCGAGAGGGAGCTCCTGGGCCTCTGAAACAAGGGCGAGTGGGAGGCGTTCCTTCAGGCTTTTGTCTCTGGATGTTGTGTCCGGGATAGCCGTGGATTGGAGCGGTGGCCTCAGGTTCTGTGGACAAGTATCCCTCTCTGGGGATTTGTCCCAGCTCCCAAGAGTTTGGGGTCATTTTGTGGGAAGGGTGGAGTCGTGTTGTCTGGCTCATGGGTCTCTCCAAGAAAGGGATTCCAGAGCAGAGCTCCAGGTACGGGCGGGGCGACTGGAAAATTCAAACCGTGGTGAGGATTGGGTGCATAGGGGCTTGGCAAGCCCCATATGTGGGCTCTTGGTCCAGGCCCTGACAGGCCTTTCTTTGACATGGGGCTCATGCTGAGGATCACAGTGTGAATTTGTGCCCAAGCAGCACTCAAGTTTGGGCGTGGCATCAGGGGCCATGAAGGTTTCTCCCACCCTGAAGGTGTGACTCCATGCCAAGAGCAAGCTTGACAGCCATGGGGAAGGGGGAGTTCTGTTTTGTGCTTGCTATACCCAGCTGTGTGGAGAATTGATATAATGTCTAGGTTCAGATATCTGAAAACCAAGGTTAGGATGAGGTGACGGCATAAGACCATGGCGTGTCCGAAGTGCTGGGTGTGCGGCCAGCTGTCTCCTTGTCTGTCTGGACGTCTGGCTTCAGGCTGTGTCAGGCAGAGCATGAGTGCCCAGAGCAGCCTATCCAGTTCGGGTACCGTCGAGGCCCGAGCAGGTTGATCCTCATCTGGGTTTTCTGGAGAGCCCCACAGGGAAACGTTTTTCTTCCGTTGGGCAGACACTGGGCTGGGTTTTGGTTCTGGAGTTCCTAGTCCGGAGGGCTTGTTTGCCAGGAGTGTGAGGAAGGAAGTCTGAAAACACAAGCTAGCGTGAGGTTTGGGACCGAGGTCACGGCATGCCCACTCTGCAGAGGCTGAATCGGGATCTCCTGCACTGAGGTCATGTCAACTATGAGACGTGCCTCAGGCTAGAGTTCTTGTCCAGCATGGCCTCTTCCTGAAGGGTGTGGGGGCTTCATGAGGCCAGAAAGTTTTGCCTACGATGGGATTTGTGAACTGCTCCAAAACTGAAGGTTACCTTCTGCACGACAGTCGAGTCCTATTGGATGGTTCCAAGAGGCCCCATATGGAAAGACTCGAGAGCAGGTGTCTAAGCATGGATGCCTGGGAACGCCACCTCATATTCCCACTCTTTAGTCAGGACAAGGCAGGCTCAATCTGCGGGCTCCTGGGTGAGCTACCCAGAGGGGAGAGTTGAAATGGACTCTCCTGAAGATGAGTCCTACTGTGGCTTGGTGGCCTGGGAGACCTTGGAATGTGGAGGTGGCTCAGGGACTCTGCAGGATTCTCCAACATGAGGTGTTTGACACGGCTCCAACAAGGAAACTTCCCATGTGGAGACGAGAGGAGTTCTGTTCCGTGCCTCAGGAAAGCCCCATACCCTGTTCTTCGAACCAAAGCCTCTGAGGAGTGACACCTGGAAACCAAAGTAAGAGTTGAGACTACGGCCTAAAGGCCTGTCCGGCTCAACCTTCTATCTCTGTTGTCATCTGTGTGCATGCATTCATGGATGTAGCTGCTCAGCTTGTGTCCGAATGCCCCTGTGAGTCCAGTGAGGCTCCCAGTAGTGGGATGTCCTCGGAGGCCTTGAGGTTTCTCATATTCTGGAGGTGTGTGGCCAAAGGAATGGACACAGTTTCCCAGGAGAGAGCAGGCACGGTCCTGTGGTATGGCTCCAGAGGACCCAGCCTAGAGCCTCTGTTTGCCAGGGCTGTGGGGACAGATGTCTGAAAAAGCAAACTTGGCTCAGCTAGGGGCCAATGTAATGGCAGGCCTGATCTCTAGTCCGTGAGGGGAGATCCTCTGGAAATCAAAGTAGGGCAAGTGGGAGGCAGTCACTCAGGATTTTGTCTCTGGGTGTTGCGTTTCCAGTGTCCGGTCAGGATAGGGGTTGTCTCAGAGGCCGAGGAAGAGCCTTCCTCTCAGGGGATTGTCCAGGCTCCCAAGTGTTTGTGTTCATTCTGTGGGAATGAAGAGTACTGTTTCCTGCCACAGGGGACCCCCCAGGAGAGGGACTCTAGAGCACAGCAGTGGGTTCCCTCAACTGGAATACACACCATCTAGTTAGTCCTGGGTGCCTATGGGCATGGCAAGCCACATATGCGGGCTCTTGGTCCAGTCACTGAGAGGCGTTACTTGAATAAGGTACTCACGCTGAGGGTCACAATGTGTGTTTGTGCCCAAGGCGGCCCTCACGCTTGGGCGTGGCCTCATAGGCCATGCCGTTTTCTCCTACACTGAAGGTTTGACTCACTGCCAGCAGCAAGGTTTCTTGCCAGGGGGAAGGAGGGGTTCTGACTAGTGCATCAGGTTCCCCCCTGTGCAGGGATTGGAGATAAGGTCTAGGTTCCGATGACTGAAAACCCAGGTTGGGAATGGATGGTGGCCTAAGGCAGTGGCGTGTCCAATGTGCTGGGTGTGCAGCCAGCTGTGTCGGTGTCTGTTGGAAGGTCTGGGCTCAGGCTATTTGCGACAGAGCATCACTGTTTAAGGTAGCCTATGCAATTGGGGTGTTGCCGAGGGCCAAGCAGTTTGATCCTCATTTGGGGTTTCTGGGCAGCGCCATAGACAATGTTTTTCTCTTGGGAGGCAGGCACAGTGCTTCATTGTGGCCCCAGAATTCCCAGTAGGGAGGGTTTGTGGGCCAGGAGTGTGAGGACGGAATTCTGAAAACACAAGCTAGTGTGAGGATTGGAACCAAGGGCAGAGCAGGCCCACTCTGCAGAGGCTGAATCAAAATCTCCTGCATCTGAAGTCAGGCTGAGGATCAGACGTTGGCTGAGGCTGGAGTATGTGTCCATGATGGCACCTTCATGAAGTGGGGGCCTCATGAGGCCAAGGAAATTTTCCCACGCTGAGTTTGGAGGTTGCCCCAAACCACAAGGTTTCCTTCTGCGGGACATTCGAGTCCTGTTGCATGGCTCCAGGACATACCATACGGAAGGACTGGAGAGCAGGGTTCGAAGGATGGATCCCTGTACAGCATGCCTCGCATTCCCATTAGCTATTAGCGACAAGATATGTTTGATCTGCTGCCTCTGGAACACGCGACCCAGGGGGCTGAGTTGAAATGGCCTCTCCTGAGGATGCGTCATAATGTGCGTTTGGGTCCATGGAGACCTTGGAATGTGCTGGTTGTTCAGTGGCCCTGCGGAACTCTCCTACCTGAAGTGTTTGATACATCCCAGTAAGAAAGCTGCCCATGTGGAGATGAGAGATGTTTGGTTTGGTGCCTCAGAAAAGCCCCATGTGCTGGTCTACGAAAACAGTCCTCTGAGAACGGAAACATGGAAACCAAAGCTAAGGTTCAGATTAGGGCCTGGGGGCCTGTCCATTTCAACCTTCTGTCTCTGGGGACACTGTCTGAGAGTCTAAGTGGAGATAGTTGCTCCGGTGGTGTCAGAGAGCCCCTCTTTGTCCAGGGGGGCCTACACTATTGATGGCCTCAGAGGCCTTGGAGCTTTTCCCTAACCTGTAGTGTTGTGGTCAATGGACTGGGCACACTTTCCTTGGAGAAGGCAGGCACAATCTTTCGCTGTGGCCCTAGAGGCCCTAGCCTGGAGGTGTGTGGGTCCAGGCTGTGGGCACAGAAGTCTGAATACACAAACTGAGCTTATGAGTGGCGCCTAGGGTATGGCAGGCCGGATGTACAGCCCGAGAGGGAGCTCCTGGGCCTCTGAAACAAGGGCGAGTGGGAGGCGTTCCTTCAGGCTTTTGTCTCTGGATGTTGTGTCCGGGATAGCCGTGGATTGGAGCGGTGGCCTCAGGTTCTGTGGACAAGTATCCCTCTCTGGGGATTTGTCCCAGCTCCCAAGAGTTTGGGGTCATTTTGTGGGAAGGGTGGAGTCGTGTTGTCTGGCTCATGGGTCTCTCCAAGAAAGGGATTCCAGAGCAGAGCTCCAGGTACGGGCGGGGCGACTGGAAAATTCAAACCGTGGTGAGGATTGGGTGCATAGGGGCTTGGCAAGCCCCATATGTGGGCTCTTGGTCCAGGCCCTGACAGGCCTTTCTTTGACATGGGGCTCATGCTGAGGATCACAGTGTGAATTTGTGCCCAAGCAGCACTCAAGTTTGGGCGTGGCATCAGGGGCCATGAAGGTTTCTCCCACCCTGAAGGTGTGACTCCATGCCAAGAGCAAGCTTGACAGCCATGGGGAAGGGGGAGTTCTGTTTTGTGCTTGCTATACCCAGCTGTGTGGAGAATTGATATAATGTCTAGGTTCAGATATCTGAAAACCAAGGTTAGGATGAGGTGACGGCATAAGACCATGGCGTGTCCGAAGTGCTGGGTGTGCGGCCAGCTGTCTCCTTGTCTGTCTGGACGTCTGGCTTCAGGCTGTGTCAGGCAGAGCATGAGTGCCCAGAGCAGCCTATCCAGTTCGGGTACCGTCGAGGCCCGAGCAGGTTGATCCTCATCTGGGTTTTCTGGAGAGCCCCACAGGGAAACGTTTTTCTTCCGTTGGGCAGACACTGGGCTGGGTTTTGGTTCTGGAGTTCCTAGTCCGGAGGGCTTGTTTGCCAGGAGTGTGAGGAAGGAAGTCTGAAAACACAAGCTAGCGTGAGGTTTGGGACCGAGGTCACGGCATGCCCACTCTGCAGAGGCTGAATCGGGATCTCCTGCACTGAGGTCATGTCAACTATGAGACGTGCCTCAGGCTAGAGTTCTTGTCCAGCATGGCCTCTTCCTGAAGGGTGTGGGGGCTTCATGAGGCCAGAAAGTTTTGCCTACGATGGGATTTGTGAACTGCTCCAAAACTGAAGGTTACCTTCTGCACGACAGTCGAGTCCTATTGGATGGTTCCAAGAGGCCCCATATGGAAAGACTCGAGAGCAGGTGTCTAAGCATGGATGCCTGGGAACGCCACCTCATATTCCCACTCTTTAGTCAGGACAAGGCAGGCTCAATCTGCGGGCTCCTGGGTGAGCTACCCAGAGGGGAGAGTTGAAATGGACTCTCCTGAAGATGAGTCCTACTGTGGCTTGGTGGCCTGGGAGACCTTGGAATGTGGAGGTGGCTCAGGGACTCTGCAGGATTCTCCAACATGAGGTGTTTGACACGGCTCCAACAAGGAAACTTCCCATGTGGAGACGAGAGGAGTTCTGTTCCGTGCCTCAGGAAAGCCCCATACCCTGTTCTTCGAACCAAAGCCTCTGAGGAGTGACACCTGGAAACCAAAGTAAGAGTTGAGACTACGGCCTAAAGGCCTGTCCGGCTCAACCTTCTATCTCTGTTGTCATCTGTGTGCATGCATTCATGGATGTAGCTGCTCAGCTTGTGTCCGAATGCCCCTGTGAGTCCAGTGAGGCTCCCAGTAGTGGGATGTCCTCGGAGGCCTTGAGGTTTCTCATATTCTGGAGGTGTGTGGCCAAAGGAATGGACACAGTTTCCCAGGAGAGAGCAGGCACGGTCCTGTGGTATGGCTCCAGAGGACCCAGCCTAGAGCCTCTGTTTGCCAGGGCTGTGGGGACAGATGTCTGAAAAAGCAAACTTGGCTCAGCTAGGGGCCAATGTAATGGCAGGCCTGATCTCTAGTCCGTGAGGGGAGATCCTCTGGAAATCAAAGTAGGGCAAGTGGGAGGCAGTCACTCAGGATTTTGTCTCTGAGTGTTGCGTTTACAGTGTCCGGTCAGGGTAGGGGTTGTCTCAGAGGCCGAGGAAGAGCCTTCCTCTCAGGGGATTGTCCAAGCTCCCAAGTGTTTGTGTTCATTCTGTGGGAATGAAGAGTACTGTTTCCTGCCACAGGGGAACCCCCAGGAGAGGGACTCTAGAGCACAGCAGTGGGTTCCCTCAACTGGAATACACACCATCTAGTTAGTTCTGGGTGCCTATGGGCATGGCAAGCCACATATGCGGGCTCTTGGTCCAGTCACTGAGAGGCGTTACTTGAATAAGGTACTCACGCTGAGGGTCACAATGTGTGTTTGTGCCCAAGGCGGCCCTCACGCTTGGGCGTGGCCTCATGGGCCATGCCGTTTTCTCCTACACTGAAGGTTTGACTCACTGCCAGCAGCAAGGTTTCTTGCCAGGGGGAAGGAGGGGTTCTGACTTGTGCATCAGGTTCCCCCCTGTGCAGGGATTGGAGATAAGGTCTAGGTTCCGATGACTGAAAACCCAGGTTGGGAATGGATGGTGGCCTAAGGCAGTGGCGGGTCCAATGTGCTGGGTGTGCAGCCAGCTGTGTCGGTGTCTGTTGGAAGGTCTGGGCTCAGGCTATTTGCGACAGAGCATCACTGTTTAAGGTAGCCTATGCAATTGGGGTGTTGCCGAGGGCCAAGCAGTTTGATCCTCATTTGGGGTTTCTGGGCAGCGCCATAGACAAGGTTTTTCTCTTGGGAGGCAGGCACAGTGCTTCATTGTGGCCCCAGAATTCCCAGTAGGGAGGGTTTGTGGGTTAGGAGTGTGAGGACGGAAGTCTGAAAACACAAGCTAGTGTGAGGATTGGAACCAAGGGCAGAGCAGGCCCACTCTGCAGAGGCTGAATCAAAATCTCCTGCATCTGAAGTCAGGCTGAGGATCAGACGTTGGCTGAGGCTGGAGTATGTGTCCATGATGGCACCTTCATGAAGTGGGGGCCTCATGAGGCCAAGGAAGTTTTCCCACGCTGAGTTTGGAGGTTGCCCCAAACCACAAGGTTTCCTTCTGCGGGACATTCGAGTCCTGTTGCATGGCTCCAGGACATACCATACGGAAGGACTGGAGAGCAGGGTTCGAAGGATGGATCCCTGTACAGCATGCCTCGCATTCCCATTGGCTATTAGCGACAAGATATGTTTGATCTGCTGCCTCTGGAACACGCGACCCAGGGGGCTGAGTTGAAATGGCCTCTCCTGAGGATGCGTCATAATGTGCGTTTGGGTCCATGGAGACCTTGGAATGTGCTGGTTGTTCAGTGGCCCTGCGGAACTCTCCTACCTGAAGTGTTTGATACATCCCAGTAAGAAAGCTGCCCATGTGGAGATGAGAGATGTTTGGTTTGGTGCCTCAGAAAAGCCCCATGTGCTGGTCTACGAAAACAGTCCTCTGAGAACGGAAACATGGAAACCAAAGCTAAGGTTCAGATTAGGGCCTGGGGGCCTGTCCATTTCAACCTTCTGTCTCTGGGGACACTGTCTGAGAGTCTAAGTGGAGATAGTTGCTCCGCTGGTGTCAGAGAGCCCCTCTTAGTCCAGGGGGGCCTACACTATTGATGGCCTCAGGGGCCTTGGAGCTTTTCCCTAACCTGTAGTGTTGTGGTCAATGGACTGGGCACACTTTCCTTGGAGAGGGCAGGCACAATCTTTCGCTGTGGCCCTAGAGGCCCTAGCCTGGAGGTGTGTGGGTCCAGGCTGTGGGCACAGAAGTCTGAATACACAAACTCAGCTTATGAGTGGCGCCTAGGGTATGGCAGGCCGGATGTACAGCCCGAGAGGGAGCTCCTGGGCCTCTGAAACAAGGGCGAGTGGGAGGCGTTCCTTCAGGCTTTTGTCTCTGGATGTTGTGTCCGGGATAGCCGTGGATTGGAGCGGTGGCCTCAGGTACTGTGGACGAGTATCCCTCTCTGGGGATTTGTCCCAGCTCCCAAGAGTTTGGGGTCATTTTGTGGGAAGGGTGGAGTCGTGTTGTCTGGCTCATGGGTCTCTCCAAGAAAGGGATTCCAGAGCAGAGCTCCAGGTACGGGCGGGGCGACTGGAAAATTCAAACCGTGGTGAGGATTGGGTGCATAGGGGCTTGGCAAGCCCCATATGTGGGCTCTTGGTCCAGGCCCTGACAGGCCTTTCTTTGACATGGGGCTCATGCTGAGGATCACAGTGTGAATTTGTGCCCAAGCAGCACTCAAGTTTGGGCGTGGCATCAGGGGCCATGAAGGTTTCTCCCATCCTGAAGGTGTGACTCCATGCCAAGAGCAAGCTTGACAGCCATGGGGAAGGAGGAGTTCTGTTTTGTGCTTGCTATACCCAGCTGTGTGGAGAATTGATATAATGTCTAGGTTCAGATATCTGAAAACCAAGGTTAGGATGAGGTGACGGCATAAGACCATGGCGTGTCCGAAGTGCTGGGTGTGCGGCCAGCTGTCTCCTTGTCTGTCTGGACGCCTGGCTTCAGGCTGTGTCAGGCAGAGCATGAGTGCCCAGAGCAGCCTATCCAGTTCGGGTACCGTCGAGGCCCGAGCAGGTTGATCCTCATCTGGGTTTTCTGGAGAGCCCCACAGGGAAACGTTTTTCTTCCGTTGGGCAGACACTGGGCTGGGTTTTGGTTCCGGAGTTCCTAGTCCGGAGGGCTTGTTTGCCAGGAGTGTGAGGAAGGAAGTCTGAAAACACAAGCTAGCGTGAGGTTTGGGACCGAGGTCACGGCATGCCCACTCTGCAGAGGCTGAATCGGGATCTCCTGCACTGAGGTCATGTCAACTATGAGACGTGCCTCAGGCTAGAGTTCTTGTCCAGCATGGCCTCTTCCTGAAGGGTGTGGGGGCTTCATGAGGCCAGAAAGTTTTGCCTACGATGGGATTTGTGAACTGCTCCAAAACTGAAGGTTACCTTCTGCACGACAGTCGAGTCCTATTGGATGGTTCCAAGAGGCCCCATATGGAAAGACTCGAGAGCAGGTGTCTAAGCATGGATGCCTGGGAACGCCACCTCATATTCCCACTCTTTAGTCAGGACAAGGCAGGCTCAATCTGCGGGCTCCTGGGTGAGCTACCCAGAGGGGAGAGTTGAAATGGACTCTCCTGAAGATGAGTCCTACTGTGGCTTGGTGGCCTGGGAGACCTTGGAATGTGGAGGTGGCTCAGGGACTCTGCAGGATTCTCCAACATGAGGTGTTTGACACGGCTCCAACAAGGAAACTTCCCATGTGGAGACGAGAGGAGTTCTGTTCCGTGCCTCAGGAAAGCCCCATACCCTGTTCTTCGAACCAAAGCCTCTGAGGAGTGACACCTGGAAACCAAAGTAAGAGTTGAGACTACGGCCTAAAGGCCTGTCCGGCTCAACCTTCTATCTCTGTTGTCATCTGTGTGCATGCATTCATGGATGTAGCTGCTCAGCTTGTGTCCGAATGCCCCTGTGAGTCCAGTGAGGCTCCCAGTAGTGGGATGTCCTCGGAGGCCTTGAGGTTTCTCATATTCTGGAGGTGTGTGGCCAAAGGAATGGACACAGTTTCCCAGGAGAGAGCAGGCACGGTCCTGTGGTATGGCTCCAGAGGACCCAGCCTAGAGGCTCTGTTTGCCAGGGCTGTGGGGACAGATGTCTGAAAAAGCAAACTTGGCTCAGCTAGGGGCCAATGTAATGGCAGGCCTGATCTCTAGTCCGTGAGGGGAGATCCTCTGGAAATCAAAGTAGGGCAAGTGGGAGGCAGTCACTCAGGATTTTGTCTCTGGGTGTTGCGTTTACAGTGTCCGGTCAGGGTAGGGGTTGTCTCAGAGGCCGAGGAAGAGCCTTCCTCTCAGGGGATTGTCCAAGCTCCCAAGTGTTTGTGTTCATTCTGTGGGAATGAAGAGTACTGTTTCCTGCCACAGGGGAACCCCCAGGAGAGGGACTCTAGAGCACAGCAGTGGGTTCCCTCAACTGGAATACACACCATCTAGTTAGTCCTGGGTGCCTATGGGCATGGCAAGCCACATATGCGGGCTCTTGGTCCAGTCACTGAGAGGCGTTACTTGAATAAGGTACTCACGCTGAGGGTCACAATGTGTGTTTGTGCCCAAGGCGGCCCTCACGCTTGGGCGTGGCCTCATGGGCCATGCCGTTTTCTCCTACACTGAAGGTTTGACTCACTGCCAGCAGCAAGGTTTCTTGCCAGGGGGAAGGAGGGGTTCTGACTTGTGCATCAGGTTCCCCCCTGTGCAGGGATTGGAGATAAGGTCTAGGTTCCGATGACTGAAAACCCAGGTTGGGAATGGATGGTGGCCTAAGGCAGTGGCGGGTCCAATGTGCTGGGTGTGCAGCCAGCTGTGTCGGTGTCTGTTGGAAGGTCTGGGCTCAGGCTATTTGCGACAGAGCATCACTGTTTAAGGTAGCCTATGCAATTGGGGTGTTGCCGAGGGCCAAGCAGTTTGATCCTCATTTGGGGTTTCTGGGCAGCGCCATAGACAATGTTTTTCTCTTGGGAAGCAGGCACAGTGCTTCATTGTGGCCCCAGAATTCCCAGTAGGGAGGGTTTGTGGGCCAGGAGTGTGAGGACGGAAGTCTGAAAACACAAGCTAGTGTGAGGATTGGAACCAAGGGCAGAGCAGGCCCACTCTGCAGAGGCTGAATCAAAATCTCCTGCATCTGAAGTCAGGCTGAGGATCAGACGTTGGCTGAGGCTGGAGTATGTGTCCATGATGGCACCTTCATGAAGTGGGGGCCTCATGAGGCCAAGGAAGTTTTCCCACGCTGAGTTTGGAGGTCGCCCCAAACCACAAGGTTTCCTTCTGCGGGACATTCGAGTCCTGTTGCATGGCTCCAGGACATACCATACGGAAGGACTGGAGAGCAGGGTTCGAAGGATGGATCCCTGTACAGCATGCCTCGCATTCCCATTGGCTATTAGCGACAAGATATGTTTGATCTGCTGCCTCTGGAACACGCGACCCAGGGGGCTGAGTTGAAATGGCCTCTCCTGAGGATGCGTCATAATGTGCGTTTGGGTCCATGGAGACCTTGGAATGTGCTGGTTGTTCAGTGGCCCTGCGGAACTCTCCTACCTGAAGTGTTTGATACATCCCAGTAAGAAAGCTGCCCATGTGGAGATGAGAGATGTTTCTTTTGGTGCCTCAGAAAAGCCCCATGTGCTGGTCTACGAAAACAGTCCTCTGAGAACGGAAACATGGAAACCAAAGCTAAGGTTCAGATTAGGGCCTGGGGGCCTGTCCATTTCAACCTTCTGTCTCTGGGGACACTGTCTGAGAGTCTAAGTGGAGATAGTTGCTCCGCTGGTGTCAGAGAGCCCCTCTTAGTCCAGGGGGGCCTACACTATTGATGGCCTCAGGGGCCTTGGAGCTTTTCCCTAACCTGTAGTGTTGTGGTCAATGGACTGGGCACACTTTCCTTGGAGAGGGCAGGCACAATCTTTCGCTGTGGCCCTAGAGGCCCTAGCCTGGAGGTGTGTGGGTCCAGGCTGTGGGCACAGAAGTCTGAATACACAAACTCAGCTTATGAGTGGCGCCTAGGGTATGGCAGGCCGGATGTACAGCCCGAGAGGGAGCTCCTGGGCCTCTGAAACAAGGGCGAGTGGGAGGCGTTCCTTCAGGCTTTTGTCTCTGGATGTTGTGTCTGGGATAGCCGTGGATTGGAGCGGTGGCCTCAGGTACTGTGGACGAGTATCCCTCTCTGGGGATTTGTCCCAGCTCCCAAGAGTTTGGGGTCATTTTGTGGGAAGGGTGGAGTCGTGTTGTCTGGCTCATGGGTCTCTCCAAGAAAGGGATTCCATAGCAGAGCACCAGGTACGGGCGGGGCGACTGGAAAATTCAAACCGTGGTGAGGATTGGGTGCATAGGGGCTTGGCAAGCCCCATATGTGGGCTCTTGGTCCAGGCCCTGACAGGCCTTTCTTTGACATGGGGCTCATGCTGAGGATCACAGTGTGAATTTGTGCCCAAGCAGCACTCAAGTTTGGGCGTGGCATCAGGGGCCATGAAGGTTTCTCCCACCCTGAAGGTGTGACTCCATGCCAAGAGCAAGCTTGACAGCCATGGGGAAGGAGGAGTTCTGTTTTGTGCTTGCTATACCCAGCTGTGTGGAGAATTGATATAATGTCTAGGTTCAGATATCTGAAAACCAAGGTTAGGATGAGGTGACGGCATAAGCCCATGGCGTGTCCGAAGTGCTGGGTGTGCGGCCAGCTGTCTCCTTGTCTGTCTGGACGTCTGGCTTGAGGCTGTGTCAGGCAGAGCATGAGTGCCCAGAGCAGCCTATCCAGTTCGGGTACCGTCGAGGCCCGAGCAGGTTGATCCTCATCTGGGTTTTCTGGAGAGCCCCACAGGGAAACGTTTTTCTTCCGTTGGGCAGACACTGGGCTGGGTTTTGGTTCCGGAGTTCCTAGTCCGGAGGGCTTGTTTGCCAGGAGTGTGAGGAAGGAAGTCTGAAAACACAAGCTAGCGTGTGGTTTGGGACCGAGGTCACGGCATGCCCACTCTGCAGAGGCTGAATCGGGATCTCCTGCACTGAGGTCATGTCAACTATGAGACGTGCCTCAGGCTAGAGTTCTTGTCCAGCATGGCCTCTTCCTGAAGGGTGTGGGGGCTTCATGAGGCCAGAAAGTTTTGCCTACGATGGGATTTGTGAACTGCTCCAAAACTGAAGGTTACCTTCTGCACGACAGTCGAGTCCTATTGGATGGTTCCAAGAGGCCCCATATGGAAAGACTCGAGAGCAGGTGTCTAAGCATGGATGCCTGGGAACGCCACCTCATATTCCCACTCTTTAGTCAGGACAAGGCAGGCTCAATCTGCGGGCTCCTGGGTGAGCTACCCAGAGGGGAGAGTTGAAATGGACTCTCCTGAAGATGAGTCCTACTGTGGCTTGGTGGCCTGGGAGACCTTGGAATGTGGAGGTGGCTCAGGGACTCTGCAGGATTCTCCAACATGAGGTGTTTGACACGGCTCCAACAAGGAAACTTCCCATGTGGAGACGAGAGGAGTTCTGTTCCGTGCCTCAGGAAAGCCCCATACCCTGTTCTTCGAACCAAAGCCTCTGAGGAGTGACACCTGGAAACCAAAGTAAGAGTTGAGACTACGGCCTAAAGTCCTGTCCGGCTCAACCTTCTATCTCTGTTGTCATCTGTGTGCATGCATTCATGGATGTAGCTGCTCAGCTTGTGTCCGAATGCCCCTGTGAGTCCAGTGAGGCTCCCAGTAGTGGGATGTCCTCGGAGGCCTTGAGGTTTCTCATATTCTGGAGGTGTGTGGCCAAAGGAATGGACACAGTTTCCCAGGAGAGAGCAGGCACGGTCCTGTGGTATGGCTCCAGAGGACCCAGCCTAGAGGCTCTGTTTGCCAGGGCTGTGGGGACAGATGTCTGAAAAAGCAAACTTGGCTCAGCTAGGGGCCAATGTAATGGCAGGCCTGATCTCTAGTCCGTGAGGGGAGATCCTCTGGAAATCAAAGTAGGGCAAGTGGGAGGCAGTCACTCAGGATTTTGTCTCTGGGTGTTGCGTTTACAGTGTCCGGTCAGGGTAGGGGTTGTCTCAGAGGCCGAGGAAGAGCCTTCCTCTCAGGGGATTGTCCAAGCTCCCAAGTGTTTGTGTTCATTCTGTGGGAATGAAGAGTACTGTTTCCTGCCACAGGGGAACCCCCAGGAGAGGGACTCTAGAGCACAGCAGTGGGTTCCCTCAACTGGAATACACACCATCTAGTTAGTCCTGGGTGCCTATGGGCATGGCAAGCCACATATGCGGGCTCTTGGTCCAGTCACTGAGAGGCGTTACTTGAATAAGGTACTCACGCTGAGGGTCACAATGTGTGTTTGTGCCCAAGGCGGCCCTCACGCTTGGGCGTGGCCTCATGGGCCATGCCGTTTTCTCCTACACTGAAGGTTTGACTCACTGCCAGCAGCAAGGTTTCTTGCCAGGGGGAAGGAGGGGTTCTGACTTGTGCATCAGGTTCCCCCCTGTGCAGGGATTGGAGATAAGGTCTAGGGTCCGATGACTGAAAACCCAGGTTGGGAATGGATGGTGGCCTAAGGCAGTGGCGGGTCCAATGTGCTGGGTGTGCAGCCAGCTGTGTCGGTGTCTGTTGGAAGGTCTGGGCTCAGGCTATTTGCGACAGAGCATCACTGTTTAAGGTAGCCTATGCAATTGGGGTGTTGCCGAGGGCCAAGCAGTTTGATCCTCATTTGGGGTTTCTGGGCAGCGCCATAGACAATGTTTTTCTCTTGGGAAGCAGGCACAGTGCTTCATTGTGGCCCCAGAATTCCCAGTAGGGAGGGTTTGTGGGCCAGGAGTGTGAGGACGGAAGTCTGAAAACACAAGCTAGTGTGAGGATTGGAACCAAGGGCAGAGCAGGCCCACTCTGCAGAGGCTGAATCAAAATCTCCTGCATCTGAAGTCAGGCTGAGGATCAGACGTTGGCTGAGGCTGGAGTATGTGTCCATGATGGCACCTTCATGAAGTGGGGGCCTCATGAGGCCAAGGAAGTTTTCCCACGCTGAGTTTGGAGGTCGCCCCAAACCACAAGGTTTCCTTCTGCGGGACATTCGAGTCCTGTTGCATGGCTCCAGGACATACCATACGGAAGGACTGGAGAGCAGGGTTCGAAGGATGGATCCCTGTACAGCATGCCTCGCATTCCCATTGGCTATTAGCGACAAGATATGTTTGATCTGCTGCCTCTGGAACACGCGACCCAGGGGGCTGAGTTGAAATGGCCTCTCCTGAGGATGCGTCATAATGTGCGTTTGGGTCCATGGAGACCTTGGAATGTGCTGGTTGTTCAGTGGCCCTGCGGAACTCTCCTACCTGAAGTGTTTGATACATCCCAGTAAGAAAGCTGCCCATGTGGAGATGAGAGATGTTTCTTTTGGTGCCTCAGAAAAGCCCCATGTGCTGGTCTACGAAAACAGTCCTCTGAGAACGGAAACATGGAAACCAAAGCTAAGGTTCAGATTAGGGCCTGGGGGCCTGTCCATTTCAACCTTCTGTCTCTGGGGACACTGTCTGAGAGTCTAAGTGGAGATAGTTGCTCCGCTGGTGTCAGAGAGCCCCTCTTAGTCCAGGGGGGCCTACACTATTGATGGCCTCAGGGGCCTTGGAGCTTTTCCCTAACCTGTAGTGTTGTGGTCAATGGACTGGGCACACTTTCCTTGGAGAGGGCAGGCACAATCTTTCGCTGTGGCCCTAGAGGCCCTAGCCTGGAGGTGTGTGGGTCCAGGCTGTGGGCACAGAAGTCTGAATACACAAACTCAGCTTATGAGTGGCGCCTAGGGTATGGCAGGCCGGATGTACAGCCCGAGAGGGAGCTCCTCGGCCTCTGAAACAAGGGCGAGTGGGAGGCGTTCCTTCAGGCTTTTGTCTCTGGATGTTGTGTCTGGGATAGCCGTGGATTGGAGCGGTGGCCTCAGGTACTGTGGACGAGTATCCCTCTCTGGGGATTTGTCCCAGCTCCCAAGAGTTTGGGGTCATTTTGTGGGAAGGGTGGAGTCGTGTTGTCTGGCTCATGGGTCTCTCCAAGAAAGGGATTCCATAGCAGAGCTCCAGGTACGGGCGGGGCGACTGGAAAATTCAAACCGTGGTGAGGATTGGGTGCATAGGGGCTTGGCAAGCCCCATATGTGGGCTCTTGGTCCAGGCCCTGACAGGCCTTTCTTTGACATGGGGCTCATGCTGAGGATCACAGTGTGAATTTGTGCCCAAGCAGCACTCAAGTTTGGGCGTGGCATCAGGGGCCATGAAGGTTTCTCCCACCCTGAAGGTGTGACTCCATGCCAAGAGCAAGCTTGACAGCCATGGGGAAGGAGGAGTTCTGTTTTGTGCTTGCTATACCCAGCTGTGTGGAGAATTGATATAATGTCTAGGTTCAGATATCTGAAAACCAAGGTTAGGATGAGGTGACGGCATAAGCCCATGGCGTGTCCGAAGTGCTGGGTGTGCGGCCAGCTGTCTCCTTGTCTGTCTGGACGTCTGGCTTCAGGCTGTGTCAGGCAGAGCATGAGTGCCCAGAGCAGCCTATCCAGTTCGGGTACCGTCGAGGCCCGAGCAGGTTGATCCTCATCTGGGTTTTCTGGAGAGCCCCACAGGGAAACGTTTTTCTTCCGTTGGGCAGACACTGGGCTGGGTTTTGGTTCCGGAGTTCCTAGTCCGGAGGGCTTGTTTGCCAGGAGTGTGAGGAAGGAAGTCTGAAAACACAAGCTAGCGTGAGGTTTGGGACCGAGGTCACGGCATGCCCACTCTGCAGAGGCTGAATCGGGATCTCCTGCACTGAGGTCATGTCAACTATGAGACGTGCCTCAGGCTAGAGTTCTTGTCCAGCATGGCCTCATCCTGAAGGGTGTGGGGGCTTCATGAGGCCAGAAAGTTTTGCCTACGATGGGATTTGTGAACTGCTCCAAAACTGAAGGTTACCTTCTGCACGACAGTCGAGTCCTATTGAATGGTTCCAAGAGGCCCCATATGGAAAGACTCGAGAGCAGGTGTCTAAGCATGGATGCCTGGGAACGCCACCTCATATTCCCACTCTTTAGTCAGGACAAGGCAGGCTCAATCTGCGGGCTCCTGGGTGAGCTACCCAGAGGGGAGAGTTGAAATGGACTCTCCTGAAGATGAGTCCTACTGTGGCTTGGTGGCCTGGGAGACCTTGGAATGTGGAGGTGGCTCAGGGACTCTGCAGGATTCTCCAACATGAGGTGTTTGACACGGCTCCAACAAGAAAACGTCCCATGTGGAGACGAGAGGAGTTCTGTTCCGTGCCTCAGGAAAGCCCCATACCCTGTTCTTCGAACCAAAGCCTCTGAGGAGTGACACCTGGAAACCAAAGTAAGAGTTGAGACTACGGCCTAAAGGCCTGTCCGGCTCAACCTTCTATCTCTGTTGTCATCTGTGTGCATGCATTCATGGATGTAGCTGCTCAGCTTGTGTCCGAATGCCCCTGTGAGTCCAGTGAGGCTCCCAGTAGTGGGATGTCCTCGGAGGCCTTGAGGTTTCTCATATTCTGGAGGTGTGTGGCCAAAGGAATGGACACAGTTTCCCAGGAGAGAGCAGGCACGGTCCTGTGGTATGGCTCCAGAGGACCCAGCCTAGAGGCTCTGTTTGCCAGGGCTGTGGGGACAGATGTCTGAAAAAGCAAACTTGGCTCAGCTAGGGGCCAATGTAATGGCAGGCCTGATCTCTAGTCCGTGAGGGGAGATCCTCTGGAAATCAAAGTAGGGCAAGTGGGAGGCAGTCACTCAGGATTTTGTCTCTGGGTGTTGCGTTTACAGTGTCCGGTCAGGGTAGGGGTTGTCTCAGAGGCCGAGGAAGAGCCTTCCTCTCAGGGGATTGTCCAGGCTCCCAAGTGTTTGTGTTCATTCTGTGGGAATGAAGAGTACTGTTTCCTGCCACAGGGGAACCCCCAGGAGAGGGACTCTAGAGCACAGCAGTGGGTTCCCTCAACTGGAATACACACCATCTAGTTAGTCCTGGGTGCCTATGGGCATGGCAAGCCACATATGCGGGCTCTTGGTCCAGTCACTGAGAGGCGTTACTTGAATAAGGTACTCACGCTGAGGGTCACAATGTGTGTTTGTGCCCAAGGCGGCCCTCACGCTTGGGCGTGGCCTCATGGGCCATGCCGTTTTCTCCTACACTGAAGGTTTGACTCACTGCCAGCAGCAAGGTTTCTTGCCAGGGGGAAGGAGGGGTTCTGACTTGTGCATCAGGTTCCCCCCTGTGCAGGGATTGGAGATAAGGTCTAGGTTCCGATGACTGAAAACCCAGGTTGGGAATGGATGGTGGCCTAAGGCAGTGGCGGGTCCAATGTGCTGGGTGTGCAGCCAGCTGTGTCGGTGTCTGTTGGAAGGTCTGGGCTCAGGCTATTTGCGACAGAGCATCACTGTTTAAGGTAGCCTATGCAATTGGGGTGTTGCCGAGGGCCAAGCAGTTTGATCCTCATTTGGGGTTTCTGGGCAGCGCCATAGACAATGTTTTTCTCTTGGGAGGCAGGCACAGTGCTTCATTGTGGCCCCAGAATTCCCAGTAGGGAGGGTTTGTGGGCCAGGAGTGTGAGGACGGAAGTCTGAAAACACAAGCTAGTGTGAGGATTGGAACCAAGGGCAGAGCAGGCCCACTCTGCAGAGGCTGAATCAAAATCTCCTGCATCTGAAGTCAGGCTGAGGATCAGACGTTGGCTGAGGCTGGAGTATGTGTCCATGATGGCACCTTCATGAAGTGGGGGCCTCATGAGGCCAAGGAAGTTTTCCCACGCTGAGTTTGGAGGTTGCCCCAAACCACAAGGTTTCCTTCTGCGGGACATTCGAGTCCTGTTGCATGGTTCCAGGACATACCATACGGAAGGACTGGAGAGCAGGGTTCGAAGGATGGATCCCTGTACAGCATGCCTCGCATTCCCATTGGCTATTAGCGACAAGATATGTTTGATCTGCTGCCTCTGGAACACGCGACCCAGGGGGCTGAGTTGAAATGGCCTCTCCTGAGGATGCGTCATAATGTGCGTTTGGGTCCATGGAGACCTTGGAATGTGCTGGTTGTTCAGTGGCCCTATGGAACTCTCCTACCTGAAGTGTTTGATACATCCCAGTAAGAAAGCTGCCCATGTGGAGATGAGAGATGTTTGGTTTGGTGCCTCAGAAAAGCCCCATGTGCTGGTCTACGAAAACAGTCCTCTGAGAACGGAAACATGGAAACCAAAGCTAAGGTTCAGATTAGGGCCTGGGGGCCTGTCCATTTCAACCTTCTGTCTCTGGGGACACTGTCTGAGAGTCTAAGTGGAGATAGTTGCTCCGCTGGTGTCAGAGAGCCCCTCTTAGTCCAGGGGGGCCTACACTATTGATGGCCTCAGAGGCCTTGGAGCTTTTCCCTAACCTGTAGTGTTGTGGTCAATGGACTGGGCACACTTTCCTTGGAGAAGGCAGGCACAATCTTTCGCTGTGGCCCTAGAGGCCCTAGCCTGGAGGTGTGTGGGTCCAGGCTGTGGGCACAGAAGTCTGAATACACAAACTCAGCTTATGAGTGGCGCCTAGGGTATGGCAGGCCGGATGTACAGCCCGAGAGGGAGCTCCTGGGCCTCTGAAACAAGGGCGAGTGGGAGGCGTTCCTTCAGGCTTTTGTCTCTGGATGTTGTGTCCGGGATAGCCGTGGATTGGAGCGGTGGCCTCAGGTTCTGTGGACGAGTATCCCTCTCTGGGGATTTGTTCCAGCTCCCAAGAGTTTGGGGTCATTTTGTGGGAAGGGTGGAGTCGTGTTGTCTGGCTCATGGGTCTCTCCAAGAAAGGGATTCCAGAGCAGAGCTCCAGGTACGGGCGGGGCGACTGGAAAATTCAAACCGTGGTGAGGATTGGGTGCATAGGGGCTTGGCAAGCCCCATATGTGGGCTCTTGGTCCAGGCCCTGACAGGCCTTTCTTTGACATGGGGCTCATGCTGAGGATCACAGTGTGAATTTGTGCCCAAGCAGCACTCAAGTTTGGGCGTGGCATCAGGGGCCATGAAGGTTTCTCCCACCCTGAAGGTGTGACTCCATGCCAAGAGCAAGCTTGACAGCCATGGGGAAGGAGGAGTTCTGTTTTGTGCTTGCTATACCCAGCTGTGTGGAGAATTGATATAATGTCTAGGTTCAGATATCTGAAAACCAAGGTTAGGATGAGGTGACGGCATAAGCCCATGGCGTGTCCGAAGTGCTGGGTGTGCGGCCAGCTGTCTCCTTGTCTGTCTGGACGTCTGGCTTGAGGCTGTGTCAGGCAGAGCATGAGTGCCCAGAGCAGCCTATCCAGTTCGGGTACCGTCGAGGCCCGAGCAGGTTGATCCTCATCTGGGTTTTCTGGAGAGCCCCACAGGGAAACGTTTTTCTTCCGTTGGGCAGACACTGGGCTGGGTTTTGGTTCCGGAGTTCCTAGTCCGGAGGGCTTGTTTGCCAGGAGTGTGAGGAAGGAAGTCTGAAAACACAAGCTAGCGTGTGGTTTGGGACCGAGGTCACGGCATGCCCACTCTGCAGAGGCTGAATCGGGATCTCCTGCACTGAGGTCATGTCAACTATGAGACGTGCCTCAGGCTAGAGTTCTTGTCCAGCATGGCCTCTTCCTGAAGGGTGTGGGGGCTTCATGTGGCCAGAAAGTTTTGCCTACGATGGGATTTGTGAACTGCTCCAAAACTGAAGGTTACCTTCTGCACGACAGTCGAGTCCTATTGGATGGTTCCAAGAGGCCCCATATCGAAAGACTCGAGAGCAGGTGTCTAAGCATGGATGCCTGGGAACGCCACCTCATATTCCCACTCTTTAGTCAGGACAAGGCAGGCTCAATCTGCGGGCTCCTGGGTGAGCTACCCAGAGGGGAGAGTTGAAATGGACTCTCCTGAAGATGAGTCCTACTGTGGCTTGGTGGCCTGGGAGACCTTGGAATGTGGAGGTGGCTCAGGGACTCTGCAGGATTCTCCAACATGAGGTGTTTGACACGGCTCCAACAAGGAAACTTCCCATGTGGAGACGAGAGGAGTTCTGTTCCGTGCCTCAGGAAAGCCCCATACCCTGTTCTTCGAACCAAAGCCTCTGAGGAGTGACACCTGGAAACCAAAGTAAGAGTTGAGACTACGGCCTAAAGTCCTGTCCGGCTCAACCTTCTATCTCTGTTGTCATCTGTGTGCATGCATTCATGGATGTAGCTGCTCAGCTTGTGTCCGAATGCCCCTGTGAGTCCAGTGAGGCTCCCAGTAGTGGGATGTCCTCGGAGGCCTTGAGGTTTCTCATATTCTGGAGGTGTGTGGCCAAAGGAATGGACACAGTTTCCCAGGAGAGAGCAGGCACGGTCCTGTGGTATGGCTCCAGAGGACCCAGCCTAGAGGCTCTGTTTGCCAGGGCTGTGGGGACAGATGTCTGAAAAAGCAAACTTGGCTCAGCTAGGGGCCAATGTAATGGCAGGCCTGATCTCTAGTCCGTGAGGGGAGATCCTCTGGAAATCAAAGTAGGGCAAATGGGAGGCAGTCACTCAGGATTTTGTCTCTGGGTGTTGCGTTTACAGTGTCCGGTCAGGGTAGGGGTTGTCTCAGAGGCCGAGGAAGAGCCTTCCTCTCAGGGGATTGTCCAAGCTCCCAAGTGTTTGTGTTCATTCTGTGGGAATGAAGAGTACTGTTTCCTGCCACAGGGGAACCCCCAGGAGAGGGACTCTAGAGCACAGCAGTGGGTTCCCTCAACTGGAATACACACCATCTAGTTAGTCCTGGGTGCCTATGGGCATGGCAAGCCACATATGCGGGCTCTTGGTCCAGTCACTGAGAGGCGTTACTTGAATAAGGTACTCACGCTGAGGGTCACAATGTGTGTTTGTGCCCAAGGCGGCCCTCACGCTTGGGCGTGGCCTCATGGGCCATGCAGTTTTCTCCTACACTGAAGGTTTGACTCACTGCCAGCAGCAAGGTTTCTTGCCAGGGGGAAGGAGGGGTTCTGACTTGTGCATCAGGTTCCCCCCTGTGCAGGGATTGGAGATAAGGTCTAGGTTCCGATGACTGAAAACCCAGGTTGGGAATGGATGGTGGCCTAAGGCAGTGGCGGGTCCAATGTGCTGGGTGTGCAGCCAGCTGTGTCGGTGTCTGTTGGAAGGTCTGGGCTCAGGCTATTTGCGACAGAGCATCACTGTTTAAGGTAGCCTATGCAATTGGGGTGTTGCCGAGGGCCAAGCAGTTTGATCCTCATTTGGGGTTTCTGGGCAGCGCCATAGACAATGTTTTTCTCTTGGGAGGCAGGCACAGTGCTTCATTGTGGCCCCAGAATTCCCAGTAGGGAGGGTTTGTGGGCCAGGAGTGTGAGGACGGAAGTCTGAAAACACAAGCTAGTGTGAGGATTGGAACCAAGGGCAGAGCAGGCCCACTCTGCAGAGGCTGAATCAAAATCTCCTGCATCTGAAGTCAGGCTGAGGATCAGACGTTGGCTGAGGCTGGAGTATGTGTCCATGATGGCACCTTCATGAAGTGGGGGCCTCATGAGGCCAAGGAAGTTTTCCCACGCTGAGTTTGGAGGTTGCCCCAAACCACAAGGTTTCCTTCTGCGGGACATTCGAGTCCTGTTGCATGGCTCCAGGACATACCATACGGAAGGACTGGAGAGCAGGGTTCGAAGGATGGATCCCTGTACAGCATGCCTCGCATTCCCATTGGCTATTAGCGACAAGATATGTTTGATCTGCTGCCTCTGCAACACGCGACCCAGGGGGCTGAGTTGAAATGGCCTCTCCTGAGGATGCGTCATAATGTGCGTTTGGGTCCATGGAGACCTTGGAATGTGCTGGTTGTTCAGTGGCCCTGCGGAACTCTCCTACCTGAAGTGTTTGATACATCCCAGTAAGAAAGCTGCCCATGTGGAGATGAGAGCTGTTTGGTTTGGTGCCTCAGAAAAGCCCCATGTGCTGGTCTACGAAAACAGTCCTCTGAGAATGGAAACATGGAAACCAAAGCTAAGGTTCAGATTAGGGCCTGGGGGCCTGTCCCTTTCAACCTTCTGTCCCTGGGGACACTGTCTGAGAGTCTAAGTGGAGATAGTTGCTCCGCTTGTGTCAGAGAGCCCCTCTTAGTCCAGGGGGGCCTACACTATTGATGGCCTCAGAGGCCTTGGAGCTTTTCCCTAACCTGTAATGTTGTGGTCAATGGACTGGGCACACTTTCCTTGGAGAGGGCAGGCACAATCTTTCGCTGTGGCGCTAGAGGCCCTAGCCTGGAGGTGTGTGGGTCCAGGCTGTGGGCACAGAAGTCTGAATACACAAACTCAGCTTATGAGTGGCGCCTAGGGTATGGCAGGCCGGATGTACAGCCCGAGAGGGAGCTCCTGGGCCTCTGAAACAAGGGCGAGTGGGAGGCGTTCCTTCAGGCTTTTGTCTCTGGATGTTGTGTCCGGGATAGCCGTGGATTGGAGCGGTGGCCTCAGGTTCTGTGGACGAGTATCCCTCTCTGGGGATTTGTCCCAGCTCCCAAGAGTTTGGGGTCATTTTGTGGGAAGGGTGGAGTCGTGTTGTCTGGCTCATGGGTCTCTCCAAGAAAGGGATTCCAGAGCAGAGCTCCAGGTACGGGCGGGGCGACTGGAAAATTCAAACCGTGGTGAGGATTGGGTGCATAGGGGCTTGGCAAGCCCCATATGTGGGCTCTTGGTCCAGGCCCTGACAGGCCTTTCTTTGACATGGGGCTCATGCTGAGGATCACAGTGTGAATTTGTGCCCAAGCAGCACTCAAGTTTGGGCGTGGCATCAGGGGCCATGAAGGTTTCTCCCACCCTGAAGGTGTGACTCCATGCCAAGAGCAAGCTTGACAGCCATGGGGAAGGAGGAGTTCTGTTTTGTGCTTGCTATACCCAGCTGTGTGGAGAATTGATATAATGTCTAGGTTCAGATATCTGAAAACCAAGGTTAGGATGAGGTGACGGCATAAGCCCATGGCGTGTCCGAAGTGCTGGGTGTGCGGCCAGCTGTCTCCTTGTCTGTCTGGACGTCTGGCTTCAGGCTGTGTCAGGCAGAGCATGAGTGCCCAGAGCAGCCTATCCAGTTCGGGTACCGTCGAGGCCCGAGCAGGTTGATCCTCATCTGGGTTTTCTGGAGAGGCCCACAGGGAAACGTTTTTCTTCCGTTGGGCAGACACTGGGCTGGGTTTTGGTTCTGGAGTTCCTAGTCCGGAGGGCTTGTTTGCCAGGAGTGTGAGGAAGGAAGTCTGAAAACACAAGCTAGCGTGTGGTTTGGGACCGAGGTCACGGCATGCCCAGTCTGCAGAGGCTGAATCGGGATCTCCTGCACTGAGGTCATGTCAACTATGAGACGTGCCTCAGGCTAGAGTTCTTGTCCAGCATGGCCTCTTCCTGAAGGGTGTGGGGGCTTCATGAGGCCAGAAAGTTTTGCCTACGATGGGATTTGTGAACTGCTCCAAAACTGAAGGTTACCTTCTGCACGACAGTCGAGTCCTATTGGATGGTTCCAAGAGGCCCCATATGGAAAGACTCGAGAGCAGGTGTCTAAGCATGGATGCCTGGGAACGCCACCTCATATTCCCACTCTTTAGTCAGGACAAGGCAGGCTCAATCTGCGGGCTCCTGGGTGAGCTACCCAGAGGGGAGAGTTGAAATGGACTCTCCTGAAGATGAGTCCTACTGTGGCTTGGTGGCCTGGGAGACCTTGGAATGTGGAGGTGGCTCAGGGACTCTGCAGGATTCTCCAACATGAGGTGTTTGACACGGCTCCAACAAGGAAACTTCCCATGTGGAGACGAGAGGAGTTCTGTTCCGTGCCTCAGGAAAGCCCCATACCCTGTTCTTCGAACCAAAGCCTCTGAGGAGTGACACCTGGAAACCAAAGTAAGAGTTGAGACTACGGCCTAAAGGCCTGTCCGGCTCAACCTTCTATCTCTGTTGTCATCTGTGTGCATGCATTCATGGATGTAGCTGCTCAGCTTGTGTCCGAATGCCCCTGTGAGTCCAGTGAGGCTCCCAGTAGTGGGATGTCCTCGGAGGCCTTGAGGTTTCTCATATTCTGGAGGTGTGTGGCCAAAGGAATGGACACAGTTTCCCAGGATAGAGCAGGCACGGTCCTGTGGTATGGCTCCAGAGGACCAAGCCTAGAGGCTCTGTTTGCCAGGGCTGTGGGGACAGATGTCTGAAAAAGCAAACTTGGCTCAGCTAGGGGCCAATGTAATGGCAGGCCTGATCTCTAGTCCGTGAGGGGAGATCCTCTGGAAATCAAAGTAGGGCAAGTGGGAGGCAGTCACTCAGGATTTTGTCTCTGGGTGTTGCGTTTACAGTGTCCGGTCAGGGTAGGGGTTGTCTCAGAGGCCGAGGAAGAGCCTTCCTCTCAGGGGATTGTCCAAGCTCCCAAGTGTTTGTGTTCATTCTGTGGGAATGAAGAGTACTGTTTCCTGCCACAGGGGAACCCCCAGGAGAGGGACTCTAGAGCACAGCAGTGGGTTCCCTCAACTGGAATACACACCATCTAGTTAGTCCTGGGTGCCTATGGGCATGGCAAGCCACATATGCGGGCTCTTGGTCCAGTCACTGAGAGGCGTTACTTGAATAAGGTACTCACGCTGAGGGTCACAATGTGTGTTTGTGCCCAAGGCGGCCCTCACGCTTGGGCGTGGCCTCATGGGCCATGCCGTTTTCTCCTACACTGAAGGTTTGACTCACTGCCAGCAGCAAGGTTTCTTGCCAGGGGGAAGGAGGGGTTCTGACTTGTGCATCAGGTTCCCCCCTGTGCAGGGATTGGAGATAAGGTCTAGGTTCCGATGACTGAAAACCCAGGTTGGGAATGGATGGTGGCCTAAGGCAGTGGCGGGTCCAATGTGCTGGGTGTGCAGCCAGCTGTGTCGGTGTCTGTTGGAAGGTCTGGGCTCAGGCTATTTGCGACAGAGCATCACTGTTTAAGGTAGCCTATGCAATTGGGGTGTTGCCGAGGGCCAAGCAGTTTGATCCTCATTTGGGGTTTCTGGGCAGCGCCATAGACAATGTTTTTCTCTTGGGAGGCAGGCACAGTGCTTCATTGTGGCCCCAGAATTCCCAGTAGGGAGGGTTTGTGGGCCAGGAGTGTGAGGACGGAAGTCTGAAAACACAAGCTAGTGTGAGGATTGGAACCAAGGGCAGAGCAGGCCCACTCTGCAGAGGCTGAATCAAAATCTCCTGCATCTGAAGTCAGGCTGAGGATCAGACGTTGGCTGAGGCTGGAGTATGTGTCCATGATGGCACCTTCATGAAGTGGGGGCCTCATGAGGCCAAGGAAGTTTTCCCACGCTGAGTTTGGAGGTTGCCCCAAACCACAAGGTTTCCTTCTGCGGGACATTCGAGTCCTGTTGCATGGCTCCAGGACATACCATACGGAAGGACTGGAGAGCAGGGTTCGAAGGATGGATCCCTGTACAGCATGCCTCGCATTCCCATTGGCTATTAGCGACAAGATATGTTTGATCTGCTGCCTCTGGAACACGCGACCCAGGGGGCTGAGTTGAAATGGCCTCTCCTGAGGATGCGTCATAATGTGCGTTTGGGTCCATGGAGACCTTGGAATGTGCTGGTTGTTCAGTGGCCCTGCGGAACTCTCCTACCTGAAGTGTTTGATACATCCCAGTAAGAAAGCTGCCCATGTGGAGATGAGAGATGTTTGGTTTGGTGCCTCAGAAAAGCCCCATGTGCTGGTCTACGAAAACAGTCCTCTGAGAATGGAAACATGGAAACCAAAGCTAAGGTTCAGATTAGGGCCTGGGGGCCTGTCCCTTTCAACCTTCTGTCCCTGGGGACACTGTCTGAGAGTCTAAGTGGAGATAGTTGCTCCGCTTGTGTCAGAGAGCCCCTCTTAGTCCAGGGGGGCCTACACTATTGATGGCCTCAGAGGCCTTGGAGCTTTTCCCTAACCTGTAATGTTGTGGTCAATGGACTGGGCACACTTTCCTTGGAGAGGGCAGGCACAATCTTTCGCTGTGGCCCTAGAGGCCCTAGCCTGGAGGTGTGTGGGTCCAGGCTGTGGGCACAGAAGTCTGAATACACAAACTCAGCTTATGAGTGGCGCCTAGGGTATGGCAGGCCGGATGTACAGCCCGAGAGGGAGCTCCTGGGCCTCTGAAACAAGGGCGAATGGGAGGCGTTCCTTCAGGCTTTTTTCTCTGGATGTTGTGTCCGGGATAGCCGTGGATTGGAGCGGTGGCCTCAGGTTCTGTGGACGAGTATCCCTCTCTGGGGATTTGTCCCAGCTCCCAAGAGTTTGGGGTCATTTTGTGGGAAGGGTGGAGTCGTGTTGTCTGGCTCATGGGTCTCTCCAAGAAAGGGATTCCAGAGCAGAGCTCCAGGTACGGGCGGGGCGACTGGAAAATTCAAACCGTGGTGAGGATTGGGTGCATAGGGGCTTGGCAAGCCCCATATGTGGGCTCTTGGTCCAGGCCCTGACAGGCCTTTCTTTGACATGGGGCTCATGCTGAGGATCACAGTGTGAATTTGTGCCCAAGCAGCACTCAAGTTTGGGCGTGGCATCAGGGGCCATGAAGGTTTCTCCCACCCTGAAGGTGTGACTCCATGCCAAGAGCAAGCTTGACAGCCATGGGGAAGGAGGAGTTCTGTTTTGTGCTTGCTATACCCAGCTGTGTGGAGAATTGATATAATGTCTAGGTTCAGATATCTGAAAACCAAGGTTAGGATGAGGTGACGGCATAAGACCATGGCGTGTCTGAAGTGCTGGGTGTGCGGCCAGCTGTCTCCTTGTCTGTCTGGACGTCTGGCTTCAGGCTGTGTCAGGCAGAGCATGAGTGCCCAGAGCAGCCTATCCAGTTCGGGTACCGTCGAGGCCCGAGCAGGTTGATCCTCATCTGGGTTTTCTGGAGAGCCCCACAGGGAAACGTTTTTCTTCCGTTGGGCAGACACTGGGCTGGGTTTTGGTTCTGGAGTTCCTAGTCCGGAGGGCTTGTTTGCCAGGAGTGTGAGGAAGGAAGTCTGAAAACACAAGCTAGCGTGTGGTTTGGGACCGAGGTCACGGCATGCCCACTCTGCAGAGGCTGAATCGGGATCTCCTGCACTGAGGTCATGTCAACTATGAGACGTGCCTCAGGCTAGAGTTCTTGTCCAGCATGGCCTCTTCCTGAAGGGTGTGGGGGCTTCATGAGGCCAGAAAGTTTTGCCTACGATGGGATTTGTGAACTGCTCCAAAACTGAAGTTTACCTTCTGCACGACAGTCGAGTCCTATTGGATGGTTCCAAGAGGCCCCATATGGAAAGACTCGAGAGCAGGTGTCTAAGCATGGATTCCTGGGAACGCCACTTCATACTCCCACTCTTTAGTCAGGACAAGGCAGGCTCAATCTGCGGGCTCCTGGGTGAGCTACCCAGAGGGGAGAGTTGAAATGGACTCTCCTGAAGATGAGTCCTACTGTGGCTTGGTGGCCTGGGAGACCTTGGAATGTGGAGGTGGCTCAGGGACTCTGCAGGATTCTCCAACATGAGGTGTTTGACACGGCTCCAACAAGGAAACTTCCCATGTGGAGACGAGAGGAGTTCTGTTCCGTGCCTCAGGAAAGCCCCATACCCTGTTCTTCGAACCAAAGCCTCTGAGGAGTGACACCTGGAAACCAAAGTAAGAGTTGAGACTACGGCCTAAAGTCCTGTCCGGCTCAACCTTCTATCCCTGTTGTCATCTGTGTGCATGCATTCATGGATGTAGCTGCTCAGCTTGTGTCCGAATGCCCCTGTGAGTCCAGTGAGGCTCCCAGTAGTGGGATGTCCTCGGAGGCCTTGAGGTTTCTCATATTCTGGAGGTGTATGGCCAAAGGAATGGACACAGTTTCCCAGGAGAGAGCAGGCACGGTCCTGTGGTATGGCTCCAGAGGACCCAGCCTAGAGGCTCTGTTTGCCAGGGCTATGGGGACAGATGTCTGAAAAAGCAAACTTGGCTCAGCTAGGGGCCAATGTAATGGCAGGCCTGATCTCTAGTCCGTGAGGGGAGATCCTCTGGAAATCAAAGTAGGGCAAGTGGGAGGCAGTCACTCAGGATTTTGTCTCTGGGTGTTGCGTTTACAGTGTCCGGTCAGGGTAGGGGTTGTCTCAGAGGCCGAGGAAGAGCCTTCCTCTCAGGGGATTGTCCAAGCTCCCAAGTGTTTGTGTTCATTCTGTGGGAATGAAGAGTACTGTTTCCTGCCACAGGGGAACCCCCAGGAGAGGGACTCTAGAGCACAGCAGTGGGTTCCCTCAACTGGAATACACACCATCTAGTTAGTCCTGGGTGCCTATGGGCATGGCAAGCCACATATGCGGGCTCTTGGTCCAGTCACTGAGAGGCGTTACTTGAATAAGGTACTCACGCTGAGGGTCACAATGTGTGTTTGTGCCCAAGGCGGCCCTCACGCTTGGGCGTGGCCTCATGGGCCATGCCGTTTTCTCCTACACTGAAGGTTTGACTCACTGCCAGCAGCAAGGTTTCTTGCCAGGGGGAAGGAGGGGTTCTGACTTGTGCATCAGGTTCCCCCCTGTGCAGGGATTGGAGATAAGGTCTAGGTTCCGATGACTGAAAACCCAGGTTGGGAATGGATGGTGGCCTAAGGCAGTGGCGGGTCCAATGTGCTGGGTGTGCAGCCAGCTGTGTCGGTGTCTGTTGCAAGGTCTGGGCTCAGGCTATTTGCGACAGAGCATCACTGTTTAAGGTAGCCTATGCAATTGGGGTGTTGCCGAGGGCCAAGCAGTTTGATCCTCATTTGGGGTTTCTGGGCAGCGCCATAGACAATGTTTTTCTCTTGGGAGGCAGGCACAGTGCTTCATTGTGGCCCCAGAATTCCCAGTAGGGAGGGTTTGTGGGCCAGGAGTGTGAGGACGGAAGTCTGAAAACACAAGCTAGTGTGAGGATTGGAACCAAGGGCAGAGCAGGCCCACTCTGCAGAGGCTGAATCAAAATCTCCTGCATCTGAAGTCAGGCTGAGGATCAGACGTTGGCTGAGGCTGGAGTATGTGTCCATGATGGCACCTTCATGAAGTGGGGGCCTCATGAGGCCAAGGAAGTTTTCCCACGCTGAGTTTGGAGGTTGCCCCAAACCACAAGGTTTCCTTCTGCGGGACATTCGAGTCCTGTTGCATGGCTCCAGGACATACCATACGGAAGGACTGGAGAGCAGGGTTCGAAGGATGGATCCCTGTACAGCATGCCTCGCATTCCCATTGGCTATTAGCGACAAGATATGTTTGATCTGCTGCCTCTGGAACACGCGACCCAGGGGGCTGAGTTGAAATGGCCTCTCCTGAGGATGCGTCATAATGTGCGTTTGGGTCCATGGAGACCTTGGAATGTGCTGGTTGTTCAGTGGCCCTGCGGAACTCTCCTACCTGAAGTGTTTGATACATCCCAGTAAGAAAGCTGCCCATGTGGAGATGAGAGCTGTTTGGTTTGGTGCCTCAGAAAAGCCCCATGTGCTGGTCTACGAAAACAGTCCTCTGAGAATGGAAACATGGAAACCAAAGCTAAGGTTCAGATTAGGGCCTGGGGGCCTGTCCCTTTCAACCTTCTGTCCCTGGGGACACTGTCTGAGAGTCTAAGTGGAGATAGTTGCTCCGCTTGTGTCAGAGAGCCCCTCTTAGTCCAGGGGGGCCTACACTATTGAAGGCCTCAGAGGCCTTGGAGCTTTTCCCTAACCTGTAATGTTGTGGTCAATGGACTGGGCACACTTTCCTTGGAGAGGGCAGGCACAATCTTTCGCTGTGGCCCTAGAGGCCCTAGCCTGGAGGTGTGTGGGTCCAGGCTGTGGGCACAGAAGTCTGAATACACAAACTCAGCTTATGAGTGGCGCCTAGGGTATGGCAGGCCGGATGTACAGCCCGAGAGGGAGCTCCTGGGCCTCTGAAACAAGGGCGAGTGGGAGGCGTTCCTTCAGGCTTTTGTCTCTGGATGTTGTGTCCGGGATAGCCGTGGATTGGAGCGGTGGCCTCAGGTTCTGTGGACGAGTATCCCTCTCTGGGGATTTGTCCCAGCTCCCAAGAGTTTGGGGTCATTTTGTGGGAAGGGTGGAGTCGTGTTGTCTGGCTCATAGGTCTCTCCAAGAAAGGGATTCCAGAGCAGAGCTCCAGGTACGGGCGGGGCGACTGGAAAATTCAAACCGTGGTGAGGATTGGGTGCATAGGGGCTTGGCAAGCCCCATATGTGGGCTCTTGGTCCAGGCCCTGACAGGCCTTTCTTTGACATGGGGCTCATGCTGAGGATCACAGTGTGAATTTGTGCCCAAGCAGCACTCAAGTTTGGGCGTGGCATCAGGGGCCATGAAGGTTTCTCCCACCCTGAAGGTGTGACTCCATGCCAAGAGCAAGCTTGACAGCCATGGGGAAGGAGGAGTTCTGTTTTGTGCTTGCTATACCCAGCTGTGTGGAGAATTGATATAATGTCTAGGTTCAGATATCTGAAAACCAAGGTTAGGATGAGGTGACGGCATAAGACCATGGCGTGTCCGAAGTGCTGGGTGTGCGGCCAGCTGTCTCCTTGTCTGTCTGGACGTCTGGCTTCAGGCTGTGTCAGGCAGAGCATGAGTGCCCAGAGCAGCCTATCCAGTTCGGGTACCGTCGAGGCCCGAGCAGGTTGATCCTCATCTGGGTTTTCTGGAGAGCCCCACAGGGAAACGTTTTTCTTCCGTTGGGCAGACACTGGGCTGGGTTTTGGTTCCGGAGTTCCTAGTCCGGAGGGCTTGTTTGCCAGGAGTGTGAGGAAGGAAGTCTGAAAACACAAGCTAGCGTGTGGTTTGGGACCGAGGTCACGGCATGCCCACTCTGCAGAGGCTGAATCGGGATCTCCTGCACTGAGGTCATGTCAACTATGAGACGTGCCTCAGGCTAGAGTTCTTGTCCAGCATGGCCTCTTCCTGAAGGGTGTGGGGGCTTCATGAGGCCAGAAAGTTTTGCCTACGATGGGATTTGTGAACTGCTCCAAAACTGAAGGTTACCTTCTGCACGACAGTCGAGTCCTATTGGATGGTTCCAAGAGGCCCCATATGGAAAGACTCGAGAGCAGGTGTCTAAGCATGGATGCCTGGGAACGCCACCTCATATTCCCACTCTTTAGTCAGGACAAGGCAGGCTCAATCTGCGGGCTCCTGGGTGAGCTACCCAGAGGGGAGAGTTGAAATGGACTCTCCTGAAGATGAGTCCTACTGTGGCTTGGTGGCCTGGGAGACCTTGGAATGTGGAGGTGGCTCAGGGACTCTGCAGGATTCTCCAACATGAGGTGTTTGACACGGCTCCAACAAGGAAACTTCCCATGTGGAGACGAGAGGAGTTCTGTTCCGTGCCTCAGGAAAGCCCCATACCCTGTTCTTCGAACCAAAGCCTCTGAGGAGTGACACCTGGAAACCAAAGTAAGAGTTGAGACTACGGCCTAAAGTCCTGTCCGGCTCAACCTTCTATCTCTGTTGTCATCTGTGTGCATGCATTCATGGATGTAGCTGCTCAGCTTGTGTCCGAATGCCCCTGTGAGTCCAGTGAGGCTCCCAGTAGTGGGATGTCCTCGGAGGCCTTGAGGTTTCTCATATTCTGGAGGTGTGTGGCCAAAGGAATGGACACAGTTTCCCAGGAGAGAGCAGGCACGGTCCTGTGGTATGGCTCCAGAGGACCCAGCCTAGAGGCTCTGTTTGCCAGGGCTGTGGGGACAGATGTCTGAAAAAGCAAACTTGGCTCAGCTAGGGGCCAATGTAATGGCAGGCCTGATCTCTAGTCCGTGAGGGGAGATCCTCTGGAAATCAAAGTAGGGCAAGTGGGAGGCAGTCACTCAGGATTTTGTCTCTGGGTGTTGCGTTTACAGTGTCCGGTCAGGGTAGGGGTTGTCTCAGAGGCCGAGGAAGAGCCTTCCTCTCAGGGGATTGTCCAAGCTCCCAAGTGTTTGTGTTCATTCTGTGGGAATGAAGAGTACTGTTTCCTGCCACAGGGGAACCCCCAGGAGAGGGACTCTAGAGCACAGCAGTGGGTTCCCTCAACTGGAATACACACCATCTAGTTAGTCCTGGGTGCCTATGGGCATGGCAAGCCACATATGCGGGCTCTTGGTCCAGTCACTGAGAGGCGTTACTTGAATAAGGTACTCACGCTGAGGGTCACAATGTGTGTTTGTGCCCAAGGCGGCCCTCACGCTTGGGCGTGGCCTCATGGGCCATGCCGTTTTCTCCTACACTGAAGGTTTGACTCACTGCCAGCAGCAAGGTTTCTTGCCAGGGGGAAGGAGGGGTTCTGACTTGTGCATCAGGTTCCCCCCTGTGCAGGGATTGGAGATAAGGTCTAGGTTCCGATGACTGAAAACCCAGGTTGGGAATGGATGGTGGCCTAAGGCAGTGGCGGGTCCAATGTGCTGGGTGTGCAGCCAGCTGTGTCGGTGTCTGTTGGAAGGTCTGGGCTCAGGCTATTTGCGACAGAGCATCACTGTTTAAGGTAGCCTATGCAATTGGGGTGTTGCCGAGGGCCAAGCAGTTTGATCCTCATTTGGGGTTTCTGGGCAGCGCCATAGACAATGTTTTTCTCTTGGGAGGCAGGCACAGTGCTTCATTGTGGCCCCAGAATTCCCAGTAGGGAGGGTTTGTGGGCCAGGAGTGTGAGGACGGAAGTCTGAAAACACAAGCTAGTGTGAGGTTTGGAACCAAGGGCAGAGCAGGCCCACTCTGCAGAGGCTGAATCAAAATCTCCTGCATCTGAAGTCAGGCTGAGGATCAGACGTTGGCTGAGGCTGGAGTATGTGTCCATGATGGCACCTTCATGAAGTGGGGGCCTCATGAGGCCAAGGAAGTTTTCCCACGCTGAGTTTGGAGGTTGCCCCAAACCACAAGGTTTCCTTCTGCAGGACATTCGAGTCCTGTTGCATGACTCCAGGACATACCATACGGAAGGACTGGAGAGCAGGGTTCGAAGGATGGATCCCTGTACAGCATGCCTCGCATTCCCATTGGCTATTAGCGACAAGATATGTTTGATCTGCTGCCTCTGGAACACGCGACCCAGGGGGCTGAGTTGAAATGGCCTCTCCTGAGGATGCGTCATAATGTGCGTTTGGGTCCATGGAGACCTTGGAATGTGCTGGTTGTTCAGTGGCCCTGCGGAACTCTCCTACCTGAAGTGTTTGATACATCCCAGTAAGAAAGCTGCCCATGTGGAGATGAGAGCTGTTTGGTTTGGTGCCTCAGAAAAGCCCCATGTGCTGGTCTACGAAAACAGTCCTCTGAGAACGGAAACATGGAAACCAAAGCTAAGGTTCAGATTAGGGCCTGGGGGCCTGTCCCTTTCAACCTTCTGTCTCTGGGGACACTGTCTGAGAGTCTAAGTGGAGATAGTTGCTCCGCTGGTGTCAGAGAGCCCCTCTTAGTCCAGGGGGGCCTACACTATTGATGGCCTCAGAGGCCTTGGAGCTTTTCCCTAACCTGTAGTGTTGTGGTCAATGGACTGGGCACACTTTCCTTGGAGAAGGCAGGCACAATCTTTCGCTGTGGCCCTAGAGGCCCTAGCCTGGAGGTGTGTGGGTCCAGGCTGTGGGCACAGAAGTCTGAATACACAAACTCAGCTTATGAGTGGCGCCTAGGGTATGGCAGGCCGGATGTACAGCCCGAGAGGGAGCTCCTGGGCCTCTGAAACAAGGGCGAGTGGGAGGCGTTCCTTCAGGCTTTTGTCTCTGGATGTTGTGTCCGGGATAGCCGTGGATTGGAGCGGTGGCCTCAGGTTCTGTGGACGAGTATCCCTCTCTGGGGATTTGTCCCAGCTCCCAAGAGTTTGGGGTCATTTTGTGGGAAGGGTGGAGTCGTGTTGTCTGGCTCATGGGTCTCTCCAAGAAAGGGATTCCAGAGCAGAGTTCCAGGTACGGGCGGGGCGACTGGAAAATTCAAACCGTGGTGAGGATTGGGTGCATAGGGGCTTGGCAAGCCCCATATGTGGGCTCTTGGTCCAGGCCCTGACAGGCCTTTCTTTGACATGGGGCTCATGCTGAGGATCACAGTGTGAATTTGTGCCCAAGCAGCACTCAAGTTTGGGCGTGGCATCAGGGGCCATGAAGGTTTCTCCCACCCTGAAGGTGTGACTCCATGCCAAGAGCAAGCTTGACAGCCATGGGGAAGGGGGAGTTCTGTTTTGTGCTTGCTATACCCAGCTGTGTGGAGAATTGATACAATGTCTAGGTTCAGATATCTGAAAACCAAGGTTAGGATGAGGTGACGGCATAAGACCATGGCGTGTCCGAAGTGCTGGGTGTGCGGCCAGCTGTCTCCTTGTCTGTCTGGACGTCTGGCTTCAGGCTGTGTCAGGCAGAGCATGAGTGCCCAGAGCAGCCTATCCAGTTCGGGTACCGTCGAGGCCCGAGCAGGTTGATCCTCATCTGGGTTTTCTGGAGAGCCCCACAGGGAAACGTTTTTCTTCCGTTGGGCAGACACTGGGCTGGGTTTTGGTTCTGGAGTTCCTAGTCCGGAGGGCTTGTTTGCCAGGAGTGTGAGGAAGGAAGTCTGAAAACACAAGCTAGCGTGAGGTTTGGGACCGAGGTCACGGCATGCCCACTCTGCAGAGGCTGAATCGGGATCTCCTGCACTGAGGTCATGTCAACTATGAGACGTGCCTCAGGCTAGAGTTCTTGTCCAGCAAGGCCTCTTCCTGAAGGGTGTGGGGGCTTCATGAGGCCAGAAAGTTTTGCCTACGATGGGATTTGTGAACTGCTCCAAAACTGAAGGTTACCTTCTGCACGACAGTCGAGTCCTATTGGATGGTTCCAAGAGGCCCCATATGGAAAGACTCGAGAGCAGGTGTCTAAGCATGGATGCCTGGGAACGCCACCTCATATTCCCACTCTTTAGTCAGGACAAGGCAGGCTCAATCTGCGGGCTCCTGGGTGAGCTACCCAGAGGGGAGAGTTGAAATGGACTCTCCTGAAGATGAGTCCTACTGTGGCTTGGTGGCCTGGGAGACCTTGGAATGTGGAGGTGGCTCAGGGACTCTGCAGGATTCTCCAACATGAGGTGTTTGACACGGCTCCAACAAGGAAACTTCCCATGTGGAGACGAGAGGAGTTCTGTTCCGTGCCTCAGGAAAGCCCCATACCCTGTTCTTCGAACCAAAGCCTCTGAGGAGTGACACCTGGAAACCAAAGTAAGAGTTGAGACTACGGCCTAAAGGCCTGTCGGACTCAACCTTCTATCTCTGTTGTCATCTGTGTGCATGCATTCATGGATGTAGCTGCTCAGCTTGTGTCCGAATGCCCCTGTGAGTCCAGTGAGGCTCCCAGTAGTGGGATGTCCTCGGAGGCCTTGAGGTTTCTCATATTCTGGAGGTGTGTGGCCAAAGGAATGGACACAGTTTCCCAGGAGAGAGCAGGCACGGTCCTGTGGTATGGCTCCAGAGGACCCAGCCTAGAGGCTCTGTTTGCCAGGGCTATGGGGACAGATGTCTGAAAAAGCAAACTTGGCTCAGCTAGGGGCCAATGTAATGGCAGGCCTGATCTCTAGTCCGTGAGGGGAGATCCTCTGGAAATCAAAGTAGGGCAAGTGGGAGGCAGTCACTCAGGATTTTGTCTCTGGGTGTTGCGTTTACAGTGTCCGGTCAGGGTATGGGTTGTCTCAGAGGCCGAGGAAGAGCCTTCCTCTCGGGGGATTGTCCAAGCTCCCAAGTGTTTGTGTTCATTCTATGGGAATGAAGAGTACTGTTACCTGCCACAGGGGACCCCCCAGGAGAGGGACTCTAGAGCACAGCAGTGGGTTCCCTCAACTGGAATACACACCATCTAGTTAGTCCTGGGTGCCTATGGGCATGGCAAGCCACATATGCGGGCTCTTGGTCCAGTCACTGAGAGGCGTTACTTGAATAAGGTACTCACGCTGAGGGTCACAATGTGTGTTTGTGCCCAAGGCGGCCCTCACGCTTGGGCGTGGCCTCATGGGCCATGCCGTTTTCTCCTACACTGAAGGTTTGACTCACTGCCAGCAGCAAGGTTTCTTGCCAGGGGGAAGGAGGGGTTCTGACTTGTGCATCAGGTTCCCCCCTGTGCAGGGATTGGAGATAAGGTCTAGGTTCCGATGACTGAAAACCCAGGTTGGGAATGGATGGTGGCCTAAGGCAGTGGCGGGTCCAATGTGCTGGGTGTGCAGCCAGCTGTGTCGGTGTCTGTTGGAAGGTCTGGGCTCAGGCTATTTGCGACAGAGCATCACTGTTTAAGGTAGCCTATGCAATTGGGGTGTTGCCGAGGGCCAAGCAGTTTGATCCTCATTTGGGGTTTCTGGGCAGCGCCATAGACAAGGTTTTTCTCCTGGGAGGCAGGCACAGTGCTTCATTGTGGCCCCAGAATTCCCAGTAGGGAGGGTTTGTGGGCCAGGAGTGTGAGGACGGAATTCTGAAAACACAAGCTAGTGTGAGGATTGGAACCAAGGGCAGAGCAGGCCCACTCTGCAGAGGCTGAATCAAAATCTCCTGCATCTGAAGTCAGGCTGAGGATCAGACGTTGGCTGAGGCTGGAGTATGTGTCCATGATGGCACCTTCATGAAGTGGGGGCCTCATGAGGCCAAGGAAGTTTTCCCACGCTGAGTTTGGAGGTTGCCCCAAACCACAAGGTTTCCTTCTGCGGGACATTCGAGTCCTGTTGCATGGCTCCAGGACATACCATACGGAAGGACTGGAGAGCAGGGTTCGAAGGATGGATCCCTGTACAGCATGCCTCGCATTCCCATTGGCTATTAGCGACAAGATATGTTTGATCTGCTGCCTCTGGAACACGCGACCCAGGGGGCTGAGTTGAAATGGCCTCTCCTGAGGATGCGTCTTAATGTGCGTTTGGGTCCATGGAGACCTTGGAATGTGCTGGTTGTTCAGTGGCCCTGCGGAACTCTCCTACCTGAAGTGTTTGATACATCCCAGTAAGAAAGCTGCCCATGTGGAGATGAGAGAGGTTTGGTTTGGTGCCTCAGAAAAGCCCCATGTGCTGGTCTACGAAAACAGTCCTCTGAGAACGGAAACATGGAAACCAAAGCTAATTTCAGATTAGGGCCTGGGGGCCTGTCCATTTCAACCTTCTGTCTCTGGGGACACTGTCTGAGAGTCTAAGTGGAGATAGTTGCTCCGCTGGTGTCAGAGAGCCCCTCTTAGTCCAGGGGGGCCTACACTATTGATGGCCTCAGGGGCCTTGGAGCTTTTCCCTAACCTGTAGTGTTGTGGTCAATGGACTGGGCACACTTTCCTTGGAGAGGGCAGGCACAATCTTTCGCTGTGGCCCTAGAGGCCCTAGCCTGGAGGTGTGTGGGTCCAGGCTGTGGGCACAGAAGTCTGAATACACAAACTGAGCTTATGAGTGGCGCCTAGGGTATGGCAGGCCGGATGTACAGCCCGAGATGGAGCTCCTGGGCCTCTGAAACAAGGGCGAGTGGGAGGCGTTCCTTCAGGCTTTTGTCTCTGGATGTTGTGTCCGGGATAGCCGTGGATTGGAGCGGTGGCCTCAGGTACTGTGGACGAGTATCCCTCTCTGGGGATTTGTCCCAGCTCCCAAGAGTTTGGGGCCATTTTGTGGGAAGGGTGGAGTCGTGTTGTCTGGCTCATGGGTCTCTCCAAGAAAGGGATTCCAGAGCAGAGCTCCAGGTACGGGCGGGGCGACTGGAAAATTCAAACCGTGGTGAGGATTGGGTGCATAGGGGCTTGGCAAGCCCCATATGTGGGCTCTTGTTCCAGGCCCTGACAGGCCTTTCTTTGACATGGGGCTCATGCTGAGGATCACAGTGTGAATTTGTGCCCAAGCAGCACTCACGTTTGGGCGTGGCATCAGAGGCCATGAAGGTTTCTCCCACCCTGAAGGTGTGACTCCATGCCAAGAGCAAGCTTGACAGCCATGGGGAAGGGGGAGTTCTGTTTTGTGCTTGCTATACCCAGCTGTGTGGAGAATTGATATAATGTCTAGGTTCAGATATCTGAAAACCAAGGTTAGGATGAGGTGACGGCATAAGACCATGGCGTGTCCGAAGTGCTGGGTGTGCGGCCAGCTGTCTCCTTGTCTGTCTGGACGTCTGGCTTCAGGCTGTGTCAGGCAGAGCATGAGTGCCCAGAGCAGCCTATCCAGTTCGGGTACCGTCGAGGCCCGAGCAGGTTGATCCTCATCTGGGTTTTCTGGAGAGCCCCACAGGGAAACGTTTTTCTTCCGTTGGGCAGACACTGGGCTGGGTTTTGGTTCTGGAGTTCCTAGTCCGGAGGGCTTGTTTGCCAGGAGTGTGAGGAAGGAAGTCTGAAAACACAAGCTAGCGTGTGGTTTGGGACCGAGGTCACGGCATGCCCACTCTGCAGAGGCTGAATCGGGATCTCCTGCACTGAGGTCATGTCAACTATGAGACGTGCCTCAGGCTAGAGTTCTTGTCCAGCATGGCCTCTTCCTGAAGGGTGTGGGGGCTTCATGAGGCCAGAAAGTTTTGCCTACGATGGGATTTGTGAACTGCTCCAAAACTGAAGGTTACCTTCTGCACGACAGTCGAGTCCTATTGGATGGTTCCAAGAGGCCCCATATGGAAAGACTCGAGAGCAGGTGTCTAAGCATGGATGCCTGGGAACGCCACCTCATATTCCCACTCTTTAGTCAGGACAAGGCAGGCTCAATCTGCGGGCTCCTGGGTGAGCTACCCAGAGGGGAGAGTTGAAATGGACTCTCCTGAAGATGAGTCCTACTGTGGCTTGGTGGCCTGGGAGACCTTGGAATGTGGAGGTGGCTCAGGGACTCTGCAGGATTCTCCAACATGAGGTGTTTGACACGGCTCCAACAAGGAAACTTCCCATGTGGAGACGAGAGGAGTTCTGTTCCGTGCCTCAGGAAAGCCCCATACCCTGTTCTTCGAACCAAAGCCTCTGAGGAGTGACACCTGGAAACCAAAGTAAGAGTTGAGACTACGGCCTAAAGGCCTGTCCGGCTCAACCTTCTATCTCTGTTGTCATCTGTGTGCATGCATTCATGGATGTAGCTGCTCAGCTTGTGTCCGAATGCCCCTGTGAGTCCAGTGAGGCTCCCAGTAGTGGGATGTCCTCGGAGGCCTTGAGGTTTCTCATATTCTGGAGGTGTGTGGCCAAAGGAATGGACACAGTTTCCCAGGAGAGAGCAGGCACGGTCCTGTGGTATGGCTCCAGAGGACCCAGCCTAGAGCCTCTGTTTGCCAGGGCTGTGGGGACAGATGTCTGAAAAAGCAAACTTGGCTCAGCTAGGGGCCAATGTAATGGCAGGCCTGATCTCTAGTCCGTGAGGGGAGATCCTCTGGAAATCAAAGTAGGGCAAGTGGGAGGCAGTCACTCAGGATTTTGTCTCTGGGTGTTGCGTTTACAGTGTCCGGTCAGGGTAGGGGTTGTCTCAGAGGCCGAGGAAGAGCCTTCCTCTCAGGGGATTGTCCAGGCTCCCAAGTGTTTGTGTTCATTCTGTGGGAATGAAGAGTACTGTTTCCTGCCACAGGGGAACCCCCAGGAGAGGGACTCTAGAGCACAGCAGTGGGTTCCCTCAACTGGAATACACACCATCTAGTTAGTCCTGGGTGCCTATGGGCATGGCAAGCCACATATGCGGGCTCTTGGTCCAGTCACTGAGAGGCGTTACTTGAATAAGGTACTCACGCTGAGGGTCACAATGTGTGTTTGTGCCCAAGGCGGCCCTCACGCTTGGGCGTGGCCTCATGGGCCATGCCGTTTTCTCCTACACTGAAGGTTTGACTCACTGCCAGCAGCAAGGTTTCTTGCCAGGGGGAAGGAGGGGTTCTGACTTGTGCATCAGGTTCCCCCCTGTGCAGGGATTGGAGATAAGGTCTAGGTTCCGATGACTGAAAACCCAGGTTGGGAATGGATGGTGGCCTAAGGCAGTGGCGGGTCCAATGTGCTGGGTGTGCAGCCAGCTGTGTCGGTGTCTGTTGGAAGGTCTGGGCTCAGGCTATTTGCGACAGAGCATCACTGTTTAAGGTAGCCTATGCAATTGGGGTGTTGCCGAGGGCCAAGCAGTTTGATCCTCATTTGGGGTTTCTGGGCAGCGCCATAGACAAGGTTTTTCTCCTGGGAGGCAGGCACAGTGCTTCATTGTGGCCCCAGAATTCCCAGTAGGGAGGGTTTGTGGGCCAGGAGTGTGAGGACGGAATTCTGAAAACACAAGCTAGTGTGAGGATTGGAACCAAGGGCAGAGCAGGCCCACTCTGCAGAGGCTGAATCAAAATCTCCTGCATCTGAAGTCAGGCTGAGGATCAGACGTTGGCTGAGGCTGGAGTATGTGTCCATGATGGCACCTTCATGAAGTGGGGGCCTCATGAGGCCAAGGAAGTTTTCCCACGCTGAGTTTGGAGGTTGCCCCAAACCACAAGGTTTCCTTCTGCGGGACATTCGAGTCCTGTTGCATGGCTCCAGGACATACCATACGGAAGGACTGGAGAGCAGGGTTCGAAGGATGGATCCCTGTACAGCATGCCTCGCATTCCCATTGGCTATTAGCGACAAGATATGTTTGATCTGCTGCCTCTGGAACACGCGACCCAGGGGGCTGAGTTGAAATGGCCTCTCCTGAGGATGCGTCTTAATGTGCGTTTGGGTCCATGGAGACCTTGGAATGTGCTGGTTGTTCAGTGGCCCTGCGGAACTCTCCTACCTGAAGTGTTTGATACATCCCAGTAAGAAAGCTGCCCATGTGGAGATGAGAGAGGTTTGGTTTGGTGCCTCAGAAAAGCCCCATGTGCTGGTCTACGAAAACAGTCCTCTGAGAACGGAAACATGGAAACCAAAGCTAATTTCAGATTAGGGCCTGGGGGCCTGTCCATTTCAACCTTCTGTCTCTGGGGACACTGTCTGAGAGTCTAAGTGGAGATAGTTGCTCCGCTGGTGTCAGAGAGCCCCTCTTAGTCCAGGGGGGCCTACACTATTGATGGCCTCAGGGGCCTTGGAGCTTTTCCCTAACCTGTAGTGTTGTGGTCAATGGACTGGGCACACTTTCCTTGGAGAGGGCAGGCACAATCTTTCGCTGTGGCCCTAGAGGCCCTAGCCTGGAGGTGTGTGGGTCCAGGCTGTGGGCACAGAAGTCTGAATACACAAACTGAGCTTATGAGTGGCGCCTAGGGTATGGCAGGCCGGATGTACAGCCCGAGATGGAGCTCCTGGGCCTCTGAAACAAGGGCGAGTGGGAGGCGTTCCTTCAGGCTTTTGTCTCTGGATGTTGTGTCCGGGATAGCCGTGGATTGGAGCGGTGGCCTCAGGTACTGTGGACGAGTATCCCTCTCTGGGGATTTGTCCCAGCTCCCAAGAGTTTGGGGCCATTTTGTGGGAAGGGTGGAGTCGTGTTGTCTGGCTCATGGGTCTCTCCAAGAAAGGGATTCCAGAGCAGAGCTCCAGGTACGGGCGGGGCGACTGGAAAATTCAAACCGTGGTGAGGATTGGGTGCATAGGGGCTTGGCAAGCCCCATATGTGGGCTCTTGTTCCAGGCCCTGACAGGCCTTTCTTTGACATGGGGCTCATGCTGAGGATCACAGTGTGAATTTGTGCCCAAGCAGCACTCACGTTTGGGCGTGGCATCAGAGGCCATGAAGGTTTCTCCCACCCTGAAGGTGTGACTCCATGCCAAGAGCAAGCTTGACAGCCATGGGGAAGGGGGAGTTCTGTTTTGTGCTTGCTATACCCAGCTGTGTGGAGAATTGATATAATGTCTAGGTTCAGATATCTGAAAACCAAGGTTAGGATGAGGTGACGGCATAAGACCATGGCGTGTCCGAAGTGCTGGGTGTGCGGCCAGCTGTCTCCTTGTCTGTCTGGACGTCTGGCTTCAGGCTGTGTCAGGCAGAGCATGAGTGCCCAGAGCAGCCTATCCAGTTCGGGTACCGTCGAGGCCCGAGCAGGTTGATCCTCATCTGGGTTTTCTGGAGAGCCCCACAGGGAAACGTTTTTCTTCCGTTGGGCAGACACTGGGCTGGGTTTTGGTTCTGGAGTTCCTAGTCCGGAGGGCTTGTTTGCCAGGAGTGTGAGGAAGGAAGTCTGAAAACACAAGCTAGCGTGTGGTTTGGGACCGAGGTCACGGCATGCCCACTCTGCAGAGGCTGAATCGGGATCTCCTGCACTGAGGTCATGTCAACTATGAGACGTGCCTCAGGCTAGAGTTCTTGTCCAGCATGGCCTCTTCCTGAAGGGTGTGGGGGCTTCATGAGGCCAGAAAGTTTTGCCTACGATGGGATTTGTGAACTGCTCCAAAACTGAAGGTTACCTTCTGCACGACAGTCGAGTCCTATTGGATGGTTCCAAGAGGCCCCATATGGAAAGACTCGAGAGCAGGTGTCTAAGCATGGATGCCTGGGAACGCCACCTCATATTCCCACTCTTTAGTCAGGACAAGGCAGGCTCAATCTGCGGGCTCCTGGGTGAGCTACCCAGAGGGGAGAGTTGAAATGGACTCTCCTGAAGATGAGTCCTACTGTGGCTTGGTGGCCTGGGAGACCTTGGAATGTGGAGGTGGCTCAGGGACTCTGCAGGATTCTCCAACATGAGGTGTTTGACACGGCTCCAACAAGGAAACTTCCCATGTGGAGACGAGAGGAGTTCTGTTCCGTGCCTCAGGAAAGCCCCATACCCTGTTCTTCGAACCAAAGCCTCTGAGGAGTGACACCTGGAAACCAAAGTAAGAGTTGAGACTACGGCCTAAAGGCCTGTCCGGCTCAACCTTCTATCTCTGTTGTCATCTGTGTGCATGCATTCATGGATGTAGCTGCTCAGCTTGTGTCCGAATGCCCCTGTGAGTCCAGTGAGGCTCCCAGTAGTGGGATGTCCTCGGAGGCCTTGAGGTTTCTCATATTCTGGAGGTGTGTGGCCAAAGGAATGGACACAGTTTCCCAGGAGAGAGCAGGCACGGTCCTGTGGTATGGCTCCAGAGGACCCAGCCTAGAGCCTCTGTTTGCCAGGGCTGTGGGGACAGATGTCTGAAAAAGCAAACTTGGCTCAGCTAGGGGCCAATGTAATGGCAGGCCTGATCTCTAGTCCGTGAGGGGAGATCCTCTGGAAATCAAAGTAGGGCAAGTGGGAGGCAGTCACTCAGGATTTTGTCTCTGGGTGTTGCGTTTACAGTGTCCGGTCAGGGTAGGGGTTGTCTCAGAGGCCGAGGAAGAGCCTTCCTCTCAGGGGATTGTCCAGGCTCCCAAGTGTTTGTGTTCATTCTGTGGGAATGAAGAGTACTGTTTCCTGCCACAGGGGAACCCCCAGGAGAGGGACTCTAGAGCACAGCAGTGGGTTCCCTCAACTGGAATACACACCATCTAGTTAGTCCTGGGTGCCTATGGGCATGGCAAGCCACATATGCGGGCTCTTGGTCCAGTCACTGAGAGGCGTTACTTGAATAAGGTACTCACGCTGAGGGTCACAATGTGTGTTTGTGCCCAAGGCGGCCCTCACGCTTGGGCGTGGCCTCATGGGCCATGCCGTTTTCTCCTACACTGAAGGTTTGACTCACTGCCAGCAGCAAGGTTTCTTGCCAGGGGGAAGGAGGGGTTCTGACTAGTGCATCAGGTTCCCCCCTGTGCAGGGATTGGAGATAAGGTCTAGGTTCCGATGACTGAAAACCCAGGTTGGGAATGGATGGTGGCCTAAGGCAGTGGCGTGTCCAATGTGCTGGGTGTGCAGCCAGCTGTGTCGGTGTCTGTTGGAAGGTCTGGGCTCAGGCTATTTGCGACAGAGCATCACTGTTTAAGGTAGCCTATGCAATTGGGGTGTTGCCGAGGGCCAAGCAGTTTGATCCTCATTTGGGGTTTCTGGGCAGCGCCATAGACAATGTTTTTCTCTTGGGAGGCAGGCACAGTGCTTCATTGTGGCCCCAGAATTCCCAGTAGGGAGGGTTTGTGGGCCAGGAGTGTGAGGACGGAATTCTGAAAACACAAGCTAGTGTGAGGATTGGAACCAAGGGCAGAGCAGGCCCACTCTGCAGAGGCTGAATCAAAATCTCCTGCATCTGAAGTCAGGCTGAGGATCAGACGTTGGCTGAGGCTGGAGTATGTGTCCATGATGGCACCTTCATGAAGTGGGGGCCTCATGAGGCCAAGGAAGTTTTCCCACGCTGAGTTTGGAGGTTGCCCCAAACCACAAGGTTTCCTTCTGCGGGACATTCGAGTCCTGTTGCATGGCTCCAGGACATACCATACGGAAGGACTGGAGAGCAGGGTTCGAAGGATGGATCCCTGTACAGCATGCCTCGCATTCCCATTGGCTATTAGCGACAAGATATGTTTGATCTGCTGCCTCTGGAACACGCGACCCAGGGGGCTGAGTTGAAATGGCCTCTCCTGAGGATGCGTCATAATGTGCGTTTGGGTCCATGGAGACCTTGGAATGTGCTGGTTGTTCAGTGGCCCTGCGGAACTCTCCTACCTGAAGTGTTTGATACATCCCAGTAAGAAAGCTGCCCATGTGGAGATGAGAGCTGTTTGGTTTGGTGCCTCAGAAAAGCCCCATGTGCTGGTCTACGAAAACAGTCCTCTGAGAACGGAAACATGGAAACCAAAGCTAAGGTTCAGATTAGGGCCTGGGGGCCTGTCCCTTTCAACCTTCTGTCTCTGGGGACACTGTCTGAGAGTCTAAGTGGAGATAGTTGCTCCGCTGGTGTCAGAGAGCCCCTCTTAGTCCAGGGGGGCCTACACTATTGATGGCCTCAGAGGCCTTGGAGCTTTTCTCTAACCTGTAGTGTTGTGGTCAATGGACTGGGCACTCTTTCCTTGGAGAAGGCAGGCACAATCTTTCGCTGTGGCCCTAGAGGCCCTAGCCTGGAGGTGTGTGGGTCCAGGCTGTGGGCACAGAAGTCTGAATACACAAACTGAGCTTATGAGTGGCGCCTAGGGTATGGCAGGCCGGATGTACAGCCCGAGAGGGAGCTCCTGGGCCTCTGAAACAAGGGCGAGTGGGAGGCGTTCCTTCAGGCTTTTGTCTCTGGATGTTGTGGCCTCAGGTTCTGTGGACGAGTATCCCTCTCTGGGGATTTGTCCCAGCTCCCAAGAGTTTGGGGTCATTTTGTGGGAAGGGTGGAGTCGTGTTGTCTGGCTCATGGGTCTCTCCAAGAAAGGGATTCCAGAGCAGAGCTCCAGGTACGGGCGGGGCGACTGGAAAATTCAAACCGTGGTGAGGATTGGGTGCATAGGGGCTTGGCAAGCCCCATATGTGGGCTCTTGGTCCAGGCCCTGACAGGCCTTTCTTTGACATGGGGCTCATGCTGAGGATCACAGTGTGAATTTGTGCCCAAGCAGCACTCAAGTTTGGGCGTGGCATCAGGGGCCATGAAGGTTTCTCCCACCCTGAAGGTGTGACTCCATGCCAAGAGCAAGCTTGACAGCCATGGGGAAGGAGGAGTTCTGTTTTGTGCTTGCTATACCCAGCTGTGTGGAGAATTGATATAATGTCTAGGTTCAGATATCTGAAAACCAAGGTTAGGATGAGGTGACGGCATAAGCCCATGGCGTGTCCGAAGTGCTGGGTGTGCGGCCAGCTGTCTCCTTGTCTGTCTGGACGTCTGGCTTCAGGCTGTGTCAGGCAGAGCATGAGTGCCCAGAGCAGCCTATCCAGTTCGGGTACCGTCGAGGCCCGAGCAGGTTGATCCTCATCTGGGTTTTCTGGAGAGCCCCACAGGGAAACGTTTTTCTTCCGTTGGGCAGACACTGGGCTGGGTTTTGGTTCCGGAGTTCCTAGTCCGGAGGGCTTGTTTGCCAGGAGTGTGAGGAAGGAAGTCTGAAAACACAAGCTAGCGTGTGGTTTGGGACCGAGGTCACGGCATGCCCACTCTGCAGAGGCTGAATCGGGATCTCCTGCACTGAGGTCATGTCAACTATGAGACGTGCCTCAGGCTAGAGTTCTTGTCCAGCATGGCCTCTTCCTGAAGGGTGTGGGGGCTTCATGAGGCCAGAAAGTTTTGCCTACGATGGGATTTGTGAACTGCTCCAAAACTGAAGGTTACCTTCTGCACGACAGTCGAGTCCTATTGGATGGTTCCAAGAGGGCCCATATGGAAAGACTTGAGAGCAGGTGTCTAAGCATGGATGCCTGGGAACGCCACCTCATATTCCCACTCTTTAGTCAGGACAAGGCAGGCTCAATCTGCGGGCTCCTGGGTGAGCTACCCAGAGGGGAGAGTTGAAATGGACTCTCCTGAAGATGAGTCCTACTGTGGCTTGGTGGCCTGGGAGACCTTGGAATGTGGAGGTGGCTCAGGGACTCTGCAGGATTCTCCAACATGAGGTGTTTGACACGGCTCCAACAAGGAAACTTCCCATGTGGAGACGAGAGGAGTTCTGTTCCGTGCCTCAGGAAAGCCCCATACCCTGTTCTTCGAACCAAAGCCTCTGAGGAGTGACACCTGGAAACCAAAGTAAGAGTTGAGACTACGGCCTAAAGGCCTGTCCGGCTCAACCTTCTATCTCTGTTGTCATCTGTGTGCATGCATTCATGGATGTAGCTGCTCAGCTTGTGTCCGAATGCCCCTGTGAGTCCAGTGAGGCTCCCAGTAGTGGGATGTCCTCGGAGGCCTTGAGGTTTCTCATATTCTGGAGGTGTGTGGCCAAAGGAATGGACACAGTTTCCCAGGAGAGAGCAGGCACGGTCCTGTGGTATGGCTCCAGAGGACCCAGCCTAGAGCCTCTGTTTGCCAGGGCTGTGGGGACAGATGTCTGAAAAAGCAAACTTGGCTCAGCTAGGGGCCAATGTAATGGCAGGCCTGATCTCTAGTCCGTGAGGGGAGATCCTCTGGAAATCAAAGTAGGGCAAGTGGGAGGCAGTCACTCAGGATTTTGTCTCTGGGTGTTGCGTTTCCAGTGTCCGGTCAGGATAGGGGTTGTCTCAGAGGCCGAGGAAGAGCCTTCCTCTCAGGGGATTGTCCAGGCTCCCAAGTGTTTGTGTTCATTCTGTGGGAATGAAGAGTACTGTTTCCTGCCACAGGGGACCCCCCAGGAGAGGGACTCTAGAGCACAGCAGTGGGTTCCCTCAACTGGAATACACACCATCTAGTTAGTCCTGGGTGCCTATGGGCATGGCAAGCCACATATGCGGGCTCTTGGTCCAGTCACTGAGAGGCGTTACTTGAATAAGGTACTCACGCTGAGGGTCACAATGTGTGTTTGTGCCCAAGGCGGCCCTCACGCTTGGGCGTGGCCTCATGGGCCATGCCGTTTTCTCCTACACTGAAGGTTTGACTCACTGCCAGCAGCAAGGTTTCTTGCCAGGGGGAAGGAGGGGTTCTGACTAGTGCATCAGGTTCCCCCCTGTGCAGGGATTGGAGATAAGGTCTAGGTTCCGATGACTGAAAACCCAGGTTGGGAATGGATGGTGGCCTAAGGCAGTGGCGTGTCCAATGTGCTGGGTGTGCAGCCAGCTGTGTCGGTGTCTGTTGGAAGGTCTGGGCTCAGGCTATTTGCGACAGAGCATCACTGTTTAAGGTAGCCTATGCAATTGGGGTGTTGCCGAGGGCCAAGCAGTTTGATCCTCATTTGGGGTTTCTGGGCAGCGCCATAGACAATGTTTTTCTCTTGGGAGGCAGGCACAGTGCTTCATTGTGGCCCCAGAATTCCCAGTAGGGAGGGTTTGTGGGCCAGGAGTGTGAGGACGGAATTCTGAAAACACAAGCTAGTGTGAGGATTGGAACCAAGGGCAGAGCAGGCCCACTCTGCAGAGGCTGAATCAAAATCTCCTGCATCTGAAGTCAGGCTGAGGATCAGACGTTGGCTGAGGCTGGAGTATGTGTCCATGATGGCACCTTCATGAAGTGGGGGCCTCATGAGGCCAAGGAAATTTTCCCACGCTGAGTTTGGAGGTTGCCCCAAACCACAAGGTTTCCTTCTGCGGGACATTCGAGTCCTGTTGCATGGCTCCAGGACATACCATACGGAAGGACTGGAGAGCAGGGTTCGAAGGATGGATCCCTGTACAGCATGCCTCGCATTCCCATTAGCTATTAGCGACAAGATATGTTTGATCTGCTGCCTCTGGAACACGCGACCCAGGGGGCTGAGTTGAAATGGCCTCTCCTGAGGATGCGTCATAATGTGCGTTTGGGTCCATGGAGACCTTGGAATGTGCTGGTTGTTCAGTGGCCCTGCGGAACTCTCCTACCTGAAGTGTTTGATACATCCCAGTAAGAAAGCTGCCCATGTGGAGATGAGAGATGTTTGGTTTGGTGCCTCAGAAAAGCCCCATGTGCTGGTCTACGAAAACAGTCCTCTGAGAACGGAAACATGGAAACCAAAGCTAAGGTTCAGATTAGGGCCTGGGGGCCTGTCCATTTCAACCTTCTGTCTCTGGGGACACTGTCTGAGAGTCTAAGTGGAGATAGTTGCTCCGGTGGTGTCAGAGAGCCCCTCTTTGTCCAGGGGGGCCTACACTATTGATGGCCTCAGAGGCCTTGGAGCTTTTCCCTAACCTGTAGTGTTGTGGTCAATGGACTGGGCACACTTTCCTTGGAGAAGGCAGGCACAATCTTTCGCTGTGGCCCTAGAGGCCCTAGCCTGGAGGTGTGTGGGTCCAGGCTGTGGGCACAGAAGTCTGAATACACAAACTGAGCTTATGAGTGGCGCCTAGGGTATGGCAGGCCGGATGTACAGCCCGAGAGGGAGCTCCTGGGCCTCTGAAACAAGGGCGAGTGGGAGGCGTTCCTTCAGGCTTTTGTCTCTGGATGTTGTGTCCGGGATAGCCGTGGATTGGAGCGGTGGCCTCAGGTTCTGTGGACAAGTATCCCTCTCTGGGGATTTGTCCCAGCTCCCAAGAGTTTGGGGTCATTTTGTGGGAAGGGTGGAGTCGTGTTGTCTGGCTCATGGGTCTCTCCAAGAAAGGGATTCCAGAGCAGAGCTCCAGGTACGGGCGGGGCGACTGGAAAATTCAAACCGTGGTGAGGATTGGGTGCATAGGGGCTTGGCAAGCCCCATATGTGGGCTCTTGGTCCAGGCCCTGACAGGCCTTTCTTTGACATGGGGCTCATGCTGAGGATCACAGTGTGAATTTGTGCCCAAGCAGCACTCAAGTTTGGGCGTGGCATCAGGGGCCATGAAGGTTTCTCCCACCCTGAAGGTGTGACTCCATGCCAAGAGCAAGCTTGACAGCCATGGGGAAGGGGGAGTTCTGTTTTGTGCTTGCTATACCCAGCTGTGTGGAGAATTGATATAATGTCTAGGTTCAGATATCTGAAAACCAAGGTTAGGATGAGGTGACGGCATAAGACCATGGCGTGTCCGAAGTGCTGGGTGTGCGGCCAGCTGTCTCCTTGTCTGTCTGGACGTCTGGCTTCAGGCTGTGTCAGGCAGAGCATGAGTGCCCAGAGCAGCCTATCCAGTTCGGGTACCGTCGAGGCCCGAGCAGGTTGATCCTCATCTGGGTTTTCTGGAGAGCCCCACAGGGAAACGTTTTTCTTCCGTTGGGCAGACACTGGGCTGGGTTTTGGTTCTGGAGTTCCTAGTCCGGAGGGCTTGTTTGCCAGGAGTGTGAGGAAGGAAGTCTGAAAACACAAGCTAGCGTGAGGTTTGGGACCGAGGTCACGGCATGCCCACTCTGCAGAGGCTGAATCGGGATCTCCTGCACTGAGGTCATGTCAACTATGAGACGTGCCTCAGGCTAGAGTTCTTGTCCAGCATGGCCTCTTCCTGAAGGGTGTGGGGGCTTCATGAGGCCAGAAAGTTTTGCCTACGATGGGATTTGTGAACTGCTCCAAAACTGAAGGTTACCTTCTGCACGACAGTCGAGTCCTATTGGATGGTTCCAAGAGGCCCCATATGGAAAGACTCGAGAGCAGGTGTCTAAGCATGGATGCCTGGGAACGCCACCTCATATTCCCACTCTTTAGTCAGGACAAGGCAGGCTCAATCTGCGGGCTCCTGGGTGAGCTACCCAGAGGGGAGAGTTGAAATGGACTCTCCTGAAGATGAGTCCTACTGTGGCTTGGTGGCCTGGGAGACCTTGGAATGTGGAGGTGGCTCAGGGACTCTGCAGGATTCTCCAACATGAGGTGTTTGACACGGCTCCAACAAGGAAACTTCCCATGTGGAGACGAGAGGAGTTCTGTTCCGTGCCTCAGGAAAGCCCCATACCCTGTTCTTCGAACCAAAGCCTCTGAGGAGTGACACCTGGAAACCAAAGTAAGAGTTGAGACTACGGCCTAAAGGCCTGTCCGGCTCAACCTTCTATCTCTGTTGTCATCTGTGTGCATGCATTCATGGATGTAGCTGCTCAGCTTGTGTCCGAATGCCCCTGTGAGTCCAGTGAGGCTCCCAGTAGTGGGATGTCCTCGGAGGCCTTGAGGTTTCTCATATTCTGGAGGTGTGTGGCCAAAGGAATGGACACAGTTTCCCAGGAGAGAGCAGGCACGGTCCTGTGGTATGGCTCCAGAGGACCCAGCCTAGAGCCTCTGTTTGCCAGGGCTGTGGGGACAGATGTCTGAAAAAGCAAACTTGGCTCAGCTAGGGGCCAATGTAATGGCAGGCCTGATCTCTAGTCCGTGAGGGGAGATCCTCTGGAAATCAAAGTAGGGCAAGTGGGAGGCAGTCACTCAGGATTTTGTCTCTGGGTGTTGCGTTTCCAGTGTCCGGTCAGGATAGGGGTTGTCTCAGAGGCCGAGGAAGAGCCTTCCTCTCAGGGGATTGTCCAGGCTCCCAAGTGTTTGTGTTCATTCTGTGGGAATGAAGAGTACTGTTTCCTGCCACAGGGGACCCCCCAGGAGAGGGACTCTAGAGCACAGCAGTGGGTTCCCTCAACTGGAATACACACCATCTAGTTAGTCCTGGGTGCCTATGGGCATGGCAAGCCACATATGCGGGCTCTTGGTCCAGTCACTGAGAGGCGTTACTTGAATAAGGTACTCACGCTGAGGGTCACAATGTGTGTTTGTGCCCAAGGCGGCCCTCACGCTTGGGCGTGGCCTCATAGGCCATGCCGTTTTCTCCTACACTGAAGGTTTGACTCACTGCCAGCAGCAAGGTTTCTTGCCAGGGGGAAGGAGGGGTTCTGACTAGTGCATCAGGTTCCCCCCTGTGCAGGGATTGGAGATAAGGTCTAGGTTCCGATGACTGAAAACCCAGGTTGGGAATGGATGGTGGCCTAAGGCAGTGGCGTGTCCAATGTGCTGGGTGTGCAGCCAGCTGTGTCGGTGTCTGTTGGAAGGTCTGGGCTCAGGCTATTTGCGACAGAGCATCACTGTTTAAGGTAGCCTATGCAATTGGGGTGTTGCCGAGGGCCAAGCAGTTTGATCCTCATTTGGGGTTTCTGGGCAGCGCCATAGACAATGTTTTTCTCTTGGGAGGCAGGCACAGTGCTTCATTGTGGCCCCAGAATTCCCAGTAGGGAGGGTTTGTGGGCCAGGAGTGTGAGGACGGAATTCTGAAAACACAAGCTAGTGTGAGGATTGGAACCAAGGGCAGAGCAGGCCCACTCTGCAGAGGCTG
>NW_028134271.1:0-63700 GCF_964662115.1 Mustela nivalis | reverse complement strand
GACCTGAGTGCTTTCTGCTGTATCTGCAACAAAACTGTCGGGGCAGCGAAAACTCTCATTGTTTTCAGTGGCGCCCCCTTCTGAACACTTTGTTAATAAAAAGCTTTTTTTTTTTTTTTTTTTTTGGCTATGGTAAATGTGGAACAACAATGAGGTATTTCAAAGAGGTGAACCACAGATCAATTTCTCTAAGGGTGGGGTGAGGGTTACTCAAAAAGGAACTTGACAAGGCTTTTAAAGATATCGACAAACATTTTAACATAACGTGACTGATTGTTACCGTGCTCTTAACTGGGCAAACACTTGTTGGCTTCCAAGAAAGACGAACATAGTTGAGATGGTTCTAGCGGCCTTCTAGCACAGGGTCTCATGAGGCAGGGATTCTAGCCACTGGCTGTGCAAGCCATGAGGCCTGTTAGTGATTCTATTTTTTCCTCTGCAGAATGGGTCTTTCTACATTCCAGGTCCTTTCTACCCCAATAAATAATGCGGCGATTCTCTCAGTGAGTTGTACTTTTGGTTTAAACAGCCAACTGTCTCTTAAAAAGGACCTTTGTTTAAAGTCCTTAAAAAAAAAAAGTCCTTTCAAAAAAAATTTATTTCTTATTTTTTTTTTAATCCCATATGTTTACTCTGATACTGGAACTTTGTCATTTTAACCTCCTCTGCTGATTAAAATATTCTTCATCATCAGCACCTACTGCTCTCCTCTCCTGGTGGTCTCTCCAGAAGGGGTCTTCTCTAGCTCTTCTAGCAGAGGATGGGCACTTACCCTCTACCCCTGTTGCTGGACCAACCTTACCGATCCTGCAGGGTCAGGTCGGCCTGGCCTTTTATCTGTTGTTCTCTTCTGAGTGGTTAGTTTTTCATAGATACCGTGCTTTGCTTTTGTCAGGATTTACCCTGGACTATCAATTCCTTACATGAGCCAGTGAAGCCAAGAAACACTCCTGATGAGAGAACCAGGAACTCGAACAGATCATATTTATCCTGAATGTTCTGTCCAAAATGAAAAATACACATCTGAGGAGACTCAAGATCTCTGAGTAGGAAAGTTTCACCAACTCTGTCGTGTAGGGGCATCAATTCTGATTCTGTGTCAATTTTCCAACTTTCCCAGCTAGTAATTCTCTACCTCAGAAAGCCCACTCTCAAGCGTTTCCTCTCTCAAAGGCAGTTGCTCTTAGAGTCGGCACATGGCACTTGGGGCCTGCTGGTCGTTGGCTACTGCCCTCTGTACCTTGGGTCTAACAGATGCGGGGCTTCAAGATGAGAACGTCTCTTGTTCTAAGACTTAATATATTTTGGGGCACATGGTAAGCAATAATCACTTTTTTAATTGATCCAAGTGTTCGACCTTTCTTAATTATTCTAGTACCACTGTTTACTTGTTCTAAGATTTGTCCCCCCCATTCTAATAACTCTTGCACTTGATGAATATCATAGTTTAACTGACAGCATTTCTCTTTCTTAGTCGAAGATAATCTATACTGCATCTTACCCTTGATGAAAGCTAGGATGCAATTAAATACTCTATTATGATTACGATTCTGATATTTGAAATCCTCCGGTAGCTCCCTGTTCCCCCACAGTGTAGTACCTCACCTTCTTGGCATAGTATACAAACCATCTCACCCCCAGTGTTAACCCCGGGGCTCAGCCTCCATCCCCAGGTGATGCTGCCAGGTCAGCTGTCCGTTGTCATGAACTTGCTGTAGTTTCGGGAATGCACTGTGCTGCCTCCTGGCACTTTGAAAGTGACACACTCATCCCCATTCTTCGCTTTGCCCTTGTCTATCACCTCCCCTCAAAATCTGTTCCTAAGTGCCTTTTCCCAGCTCCAACCTACCCTTGGCAGTCTTTTATCTCCCTGTGGTAAAACCTGTCACACTGCACCATGGACATGCCCGTTGTCCTCCTGAGAAGTGAAAAGGGACAGTGAGGGCCCCCCAGCATTTGCAGCTCTAGTGCAGAGCCCCATGCCTGGCTTGCAGGAAATGCCAGATCATGAAGACAAACGGAGATCATCCTCTGGCTAAAACCAGCTCTTCTTTGCCTATCGCAGGATCTGGATCAATACAGAGCAGCCAGTTATTGCTGTTTTTCTAGGGATTTTTTACCCATATATTTCCCAGGTCTTGACTCTTTTTATAGCACTTTAATTCAGTCTTCAACCACTTCCTAGTCAGATCAGGTGAAATCATTTTCCTTCCTATAGGCTCGGTGTATTTCACACCTAGTAAATCTTTTTTTAAGATCTTATTTACCCATTTGACAGATCAAAAGTAGGTAGAGAGGCAGGCAGAGAGAGGGGTGGGGGAGCAGGCACCCCGCTGAGCAGAGAGCCCGATGTGGGGCTCCATCCCAGGACCCTGAAATCATGACCTGAGCCGAAGGTAGAGACCTAAACCACTGAGCCACCCTGGATCCCCCAAATCTCGTAATTTTTAATGAAATGGACTTGGTATATCAAATAGTTCCTTCTTCTTCAAATATAAATATATAAATATATTGATCAAGTCTCTCTCATATAGTAGGAGAATGTCATATCTTTATTAGCAAACTTGAAATCTTGGACATTGGTTTTGATTTTTGTTTTGGTTTGATTTGGTTCGGCTTTTGTAATTTTAAAAATCCCTCCAGCCCTTGGCTCTGTCCGACCTGAGTGCTTTCTGCTGTTTCTGCAACAAAATTGTCCGGGTAGCAGAAACTCTCATTGTTTACAGTGTCGCCTCCTTCTGAACAATTTGTTAATAAAAAGCTTTTTTTTTTTTTTTTTTTTTTTTTTTTTTGGCTATGGTAAATGTGGAACAACAATGAGGTATTTCAAAGGGTTGAACCACAGATTAATTTCTCTAAGGGTAGGGTGAGGGTTACTCAAAAAGGAACTTGACAAGGCTTTTAAAGATATCGACATTCATTATAACATAACGTGACTGATTGTTACCATGCTCTTAACTGGGCAAACACTTGTTGGCTTCCATAAAGACTAATATAGTTGAGATGGTTCTAGCGGCCTTCTAGCACAGGGTCTTATGACGCAGGGAATCTAGCCCCTGGCTGTGCAAGCCATGAGGTCTGTTAGTGATTCTATTTTTCCTCTGCAGAATGGGTCTTTCTGCATTCCAGGTCCTTTCTACCCCAATAAATAATGCGGCGATTATCTCAGTGAGTTGTACTTTTGGTTTAAACAGCCAACTGTCTCTTAAAAAGGACTATTGTTTAAAGTCCTTTAAAAAAAAAAGTCCTTTCAAAAAAAATTTTTTTTGAATTTTTATTTTTTAATCCCATATGTTTACTCTGATACTGGAACTTTGTCATTTTGACCTCCTCTGCTGATTAAAATATTCTTCATCATCAGCACCTTCTGCTCTCCTCTCCTGGTGGTCTCTCCGGAAGGGGTCTTCTCTAGCTCTTCTAGCAGAGAATGGGTTCTTCCCCTCTACCCCTTTTATCGGACCAACCTTACCTATCCTGCAGCGTCAGGTCGGTCTGGCCTTTTATCTGTTGTTCTCTTCTGAGTGGTTAGATTTCATAGATACCGTGCTTTGCTTTTGTCAGGATTTACCGTGGACTATCAAAACCCATTTCTTGTGCCAGTGAAGCCTAAGAAACAGTCCTGATGAGTGAACCAGGAACTCGAACAGATCATATTTATCCTGAATGTTCTGTCCAAAATGAAAAATACATTTCTGAGGAGCCTCAATATCTCTGAGAAGGTAAGTTTCACCAACTCTGTCATGTAGGGGCATCAATTCTGATTCTGTGTCAATTTTCATACTTTCCCAGCTAGTAATTCTCTACCTCAGAAAGCCCACTCTCAAGCGTTTCCTCTCTCAAAGGCAGTTGCTCTTAGAGTCTGCACATGGCACTTGGGGCCTGCTGGTCGTTGGCCACTGCCCTCTGTACCTTAGGTCTAAAAGCTGCGGGGCATCAAGATGAGAACGTCTCTTGTTCTAAGACTTAATATATTTTGGGGCACATGGTAAGCAATAATCACTTTTTTAATTGATCCAAGTGTTCGACCTTTCTTAATTATTCTAGTACCACTGTTTACTTGTTCTAAGATTTGTCCCCCCCATTCTAATAACTCTTGCACTTGATGAATATCATAGTTTAACTGACAGCATTTCTCTTTCTTAGTCGAAGATAATCTATACTGCATCTTACCCTTGATGAAAGCTAGGATGCAATTAAATACTCTATGATGGTGACGATTCTGATATTTGAAATCCTCCGGTAGCTCCCTGTTCCCCCACAGTGTAGTACCTCACCTCCTTGGCATAGTATACAAACCATCTCACCCCCAGTGTTAACCCCGGGGCTCAGCCTCCATCCCCAGGTGATGCTGCCAGGTCAGCTGTCCGTTGTCATGAACTTGCTGTAGTTTCGGGAATGCACTGTGCTGCCTCCTGGCACTTTGAAAGTGACACACTCATCCCCATTCTTCGCTTTGCCCTTGTCTATCACCTCCCCTCAAAATCTGTTCCTAAGTGCCTTTTCCCAGCTCCAACCTACCCTTGGCAGTCTTTTATCTCCCTGTGGTAAAACCTGTCACACTGCACCATGGACATGCCCGTTGTCCTCCTGAGAAGTGAAAAGGGACAGTGAGGGCCCCCCAGCATTTGCAGCTCTAGTGCAGAGCCCCATGCCTGGCTTGCAGGAAATGCCAGATCATGAAGACAAAGGGAGATCATGCTCTGGCTAAAACCAGTTCTTCTTTTCCTACTGCAGGATCTTGATCAATTAAGAGCAGCCAGCTATTATTACTGTTTTCTAGGAAATTTTTACCCATATATTTCCCAGGTCCTGACTCTTTTTATAGCACTTTAATTCAGGCTTCAACCAATTCCTAGTCAGATCAGGTGAAATCATTTTCCTTCCCATAACCTCGAATATTTCACACCTAGTAATTCTATTTTTAACGATCTTATTTACCCATTTGACAGATCAAAAGTACGTAGAGAGGCAGGCAAAGGGGGGGGGAAGCAGGCTCCCCACTGAGTAGAGAGCCCGATGTGGGGCTTCATCCCAGGATCCTGAAATCATGACCTGAGCCGAAAGCAGAGGCCTAAACCACTGAGCCTCCCAACACCCCCATATCTGGTAATTTTTAATCAACGAGGATTTGCTGCATCAAATAGTTCCTTCTTCTTCAAATAAAAATATATAAATATATTGATCAAGTCACGCGCATGTCTTAGGAGAATGTCATACATTTAGTAGCAAACTTGAAATCTTGGCCATTGTTTTTGATTTTTGTTTTGGTTTGATTGGTTCGGTTTTTGTAATTTTAAAAATCCCTCCAGCCCTTGGCTCTGTCTGACCTGAGTTCTTTCAGCTGTTTCTGCCACAAAACTGTCAGGGCAGCGAAATCTCTCATTGTTTACTGTGGCGTCACCTTCTGAACACTTTGTTAATAAAAAGCTTTTTTTTTTTTTTTTTGGGTATGGTAAATGTGGGACAACAATGAGGTATTTCAAAAAGGTGAATCACAGATAAACTTCTGTAAGGATGGGGTGAGGGTTACTCAAAAAGGAACTTGAAAGGCTTTTAAAGATATCTATAATCATTATAACTTAACGTTACTTATTGTTACTGTGCCCTTAACTGGGCAAACACTTGTTGGCTTCCAAGAAAGACTAACATTGTTCTAGATGGTTCTACCAGCGTTCTAGCACAGGGTCTCATGAGGCAGGATTTCTAGCCACTGGCTGTGCAAGGCATGAGCCTGTTAGTGATTCTATTTTTTCCTCTTCAGAATGGGCCTTTCCTCATTCCAGGTCCTTTTATTCCAATAAATAACGTGGTGATTCTCTTAGTGAATTGTACTTTTGGTTTAAACAGCCAACTGTCTCTTAAAAAGGACTTTTGTTTAAAGTCCTTTAAAATAAATCCTTTAAAAAATTTTTCTTATCTTTTATTTTTTAATTCCATATGTTTACTCTGATCGTGGAACTTTTTTCATTTCTACCTTCTCTGCTGATTAAAATATTCTCTCCAAAATGTCAGTTATTTGCAGGTACTTGCACTGTAGACATTCTTTACATATTTTTTAAAAAATCCATTCACGATTCTTAGTGAAAATCCCGGGGATCTGAAAGACTAGCATTTGCTATTCATCGAACAGTTACTGTCTCCACTAAGTGACAGGGTTTCAGAGAACGTGAGCTCACAAGAGATGTAAGCTTTTTTCCACTTTCTGCTACCATGTTCATTTCTATGTTACTCAGAGGAGCCTTCTTTGTAGAAATATATTATCCAATCTTTTATGAAGCTGAATTTAAATTCTGTCCCTTCATTCCCCACAACGCTTAAAAAGCCAAGCAAATTTTGTTCCATTTTTTAAGAGCCCATAGATGGCATTTTTTTAGTGTTGCGTTTTTGAGTTTTCATCACACTTTATGTTACTTCTACTTCACAGATAAACAATTGCTAATGACAATGTGAACTTCCTACAAATGTGCAATCAAAATCCCTAGGTACACATTACCGAAGTTCTTCGTTCCCTTTAAACATTATTTCTCTCTTGATATGCATTCTTGTTTTGTATTATATTGCATTATAAAGTTTTTTTTTAACAGACTGCATTTTTTAGAGTAGTTTGGGGATCAAAGTAAAATTCCCTTTCCCCACATACACACAGCCTTCCCCATTATCAACATCCTGTACCACGGTGATAATTTTTCACGCTCACTGACCCTACACTGACACATCATTATCACCCCAAAGTCCACAGTTTACATTAGAGTTCACTCTTGGTGGGGCACCAGGGTGGCTCAGTGGGTTAAGGCTGCTGCCTTCGGCTCAGGTCATAATCTCACGGTCCTGGGATCGAGCCCCAGACCAGACTCTCTGCTTGGCAGGGAGCCTGCTTTCCCCCAACCCCTGCTTTCCCCGCCTGCCTCTCTGCCTGCTTTAATGCCTGTCAAATAAATAAATAAAATATTAATAAACCTTTTCTCATAGAGTTCACTCTTGGTATAGTATCTTATGCATTTTGACAACTGTGTAGCGACATATATCTAAAATATCATACATATCATACAGAACATTTTCACTGGCTTAGAAATCCTCTGTGCTCTGCCTGTTCATCATCCTCCTCTCCTAACTGCTACAAACCGCTGACCTTTATACCAGATTACTTCCATGTAGTACAACACTTTCCTGCTAGCCACCTTCAAAACATACTGTTTGTTAGAGGAGTTTCTTTAATAATAAATAAATAGGAATTTATTTAAATTTATAAATATATAAAATAAATAGGAATTTATTTAAATTTATTTAAATAGTGCACACTGTTTCATTGTTCATAAATAAGGTGATGATATTATAGCCATTAGTTGGTAGCACTGATATATCACTTTCTTTTTACTTCTCAGTGCATTCTCTTTGCACAAAATAGATATATATTTTAAAAGAATCTGAATCTGTGGCAAACTTTTAAAATAAACCCTATACAAGGTCTTTTCTGGTTCCATATAAATTTTAGAATTATTTGTTCCATTTCTTTGAAAAAGATGGATGGTACTTTGATAGGAATTGCATTAAATGTGTAGATTGCTTTAGGTAGCATAGACATTTTCACAATATTTATTCTTCCAATCCAGGAGCATGGATGATTTTTCCATTATTTGTGTCTTCCTCAATTTCTCTCATGAGTACTTTATAGTTTTCTGAGTATAGATTCTGTGTCTCTTTGGTTAGGTTTATTCCTAGGTATCTTATGGCTTTGGGTGCAATTGTAAATGGGATTGACTCCTTAATTTCTATTTCTTCTGTCTTGCTGTTGGTGTAGAGAAATGCAACTGATTTCTGTGCATTGATTTTATATCCTGACACTTTACTGAATTCCTGTATAAGTTCTAGCAGTTTTGGAGTGGAGTCTTTTGGGTTTTCCACATATAGTATCATATCATCTGCGAAGAGTGATAATTTGACTTCTTCTTTGCCGATTTGGATGCCTTTAATTTCCTTTTGTTGTCTGATTGCTGAGGCTAGGACCTCTAGTACTATGTTGAATAGCAGTGGTGATAATGGACATCCCTGCTGTGTTCCTGACCTTAGTGGAAAAGCTTTCAGTTTTTCTCCATTGAGAATGATATTTGCGGTGGGTTTTTCATAGATGGCTTTGATGATATTGAGGTATGTGCCCTCTATCCCTACACTTTGAAGAGTTTTGGTCAGGAAGGGATGCTGTACTTTGTCAAATGCTTTTTCAGCATCTATTGAGAGTATCATATGGTTCTTGTTCTTTCTTTTATTGATGTGTTGTATCACATTGACTGATTTGTGGATGTTGAACCAACCTTGCAGCCCTGGAATAAATCCCACTTGGTCATGGTGCATAATCTTTTTAATGTACTGTTGAATCCTATTGGCTAGTATTTTGGTGAGAATTTTCACATCTGTGTTCATCAAGGATATTGGTCTATAGCTCTCTTTTTTGGTGGGATCCTTGTCTGGTTTTGGGGTCAAGATGATGCTGGCCTCATAAAATGAGTTTGGAGGTTTTCCTTCCATTTCTATTTTATGGAACAGTTTCAGGAGAATAGGAATTAGTTCTTCTTTAAATGTTTGGTAGAATTCCCCTGGGAAGCCGTCTGGCCCTGGGCTTTTGTTTGTTTGGAGATTTTTAATGACTGTTTCAATCTCCTTACTGGTTATGGGTCTGTTCAGGCTTTCTATTTCTTCCTGGCTCAGTTGTGGTAGTTTATATGTTTCTAGGAATGCATCCATTTCTTCCAGATTGTCAAATTTATTGGCGTAGAGTTGCTCATAGTATGTTCTTATAATAGTTTGTATTTCTTTGGTGTTAGTTGTGATCTCTCCTCTTTCATTCATGATTTTATTTATTTGGGTCCTTTCTCTTTTCTTTTTGATAAGTCGGGCCAGGGGTTTATCAATTTTATTAATTCTTTCAAAGAACCAGCTTCTAGTTCCGTTGATTTGTTCTATTGAAATAGACGCTCAACTCTATGGTCAACTAATCTTCGACAAAGCAGGAAAGAATGTCCAATGGAAAAAAGACAGCCTCTTCAATAAATGGTGCTGGGAAAATTGGACATCCACAGCAGAAAAATGAAATTGGACCATTTCCTTACACCACACACAAAAATAGACTCAAAATGGATGAAGGACCTCAATGTGCGAAAGGAATCCATCAAAATCCTTGAGGAGAACACAGGCAGCAACCTCTTCGACCTCAGCCGCAGCAACATCTTCCTAGGAACAACGCCAAAGGCAAGGGAAGCAAGGGCAACAATCAACTATTGGGATTTCATCAAGATCAAAAGCTTTTGCACAGCAAAGGAAACAGTTAACAAAATCAAAAGACAACTGACAGAATGGGAGAAGATATTTGCAAACGACATATCAGATAAAGGACTAGTGTCCAGAATCTATAAAGAACTTAGCAAACTCAACACCCAAAGAACAAATAATCCAATCAAGAAATGGGCAGAGGACATGAACAGACATTTCTGCAAAGAAGACATCCAGATGGCCAACAGACACATGAAAAAGTGCTCCATATCACTCGGCATCAGGGAAATACAAATCAAAACCACAATGCGATATCACCTCACACCAGTCAGAATGGCTAAAATCAACAAGTCAGGAAATGACAGATGCTGGCGAGGATGCGGAGAAAGGGGAACCCTCCTACACTGTTGGTGGGAATGCAAGCTGGTGCAGCCACTCTGGAAAACAGCATGGAGGTTTCTCAAAATGTTGAAAATAGAACTGCCCAATGACCCAGCAATTGCACTATTGGGTATTTACCCTAAAGATACACACGTAGTGATCCAAAGGGGCACGTGCACCCGAATGTTTATAGCAGCAATGTCCACAATAGCCAAACTATGGAAAGAACCTAGATGTCCATCAACAGATGAATAGATCAAGAAGATGTGGTATATATACAGACAATGGAATACTATGCAGCCATCAAAAGAAATGAAATCTTGCCATTTGCGACATCATGGATGGAACTAGAGCGTATCATGCTTAGCGAAATAAGTCAAGCAGAGAAAGACAACTATCATGTGATCTCCCTGATATGAGGAAGTGGTGATGCAACATGGGGGCTTAAGTGGGTAGGAGAAGAATAAATGAAACAAGATGGGATTGGGAGGGAGACAAACCATAAGTGACTCTTAATCTCACAGAGCAAACTGAGGGTTGCTGGGGGAGGGGGTTTGGGAGAAGGGGGTGGGATTATGGACATGGGGAGGGTATGTGCTTTGGTGAGTGCTGTGAAGTGTGTAAACCTGGTGATTCACAGACCTGTATCCCTGGGGATAAAAATATATGTTTATAAAAAATAAAAAAGTAAAAGTAAAAAAAAAAAAAAGCAAAAAAAAAATCCCTATACAGTAACGTTTATCATTTTAAGTAATCTCAATTATCTTCCTCAATTGTGATAGTATATCCTTCTATCTAGGCCAGATATTGTATGAGGGATTTGAAGAGACATACTTTTCTAAATTTCACTTTTCTCATCTGCAAAATGCTGATCATAATCCTACAATAAAATACACTTACAATTTTTTGATGAAAATTTATTTATTTATTTTAAGATTTTATTTATTTATCAGAGAGAGTTGGGCGAGAGAGCAAGCACAGGCAGACAGAATGGCAGGCAGAGGCAGAGGGAGAAGCAGGCTCCCGGCCGAGCAAGGAGCCCGATGCGGGATTCGATCCCAGGACGCTGGGATCATGACCTGAGCCAAGGCAGTTGCTTAACCAACTGAGCCACCCAGGCGTCCCTTTTGATGAAAATTTGATCTGTATAAACAATATATTTGCTGTAATGCGTGGTTCATGGAAAACATCTTATTTAATTATAAGCAACAACAGTATTAGAAATTAAGTAAATGTGTCTATAATATTTAAAGTTTTAACACATAAATCCAGTGCTTTGCCTTATTGTCTCAAATCCCTTTACCACTTTCACTGACAGAGTCAAATGTACTTTTTCTACTAGTAGCCAGCTCTTTGTCTTTTGTCAGAAAGATGCCCTTGTGAATTATTTATAATAGAGCTATTAGCAACAATAATAATAATAATAATAATAATAAATAGCAATGAAAATGTTAAAAAAAAGTTTTCTTAACTAATTAGGGTTCTTAGACATCAATTAGAGGAACCACCTCTGGCAAGCAAATTAATCTGCAAGACATTCCCAGAATTAACAAGTCAGTCAGATACAGGGTTTTCTGTAGACTGAAAGGTGAAACAAAAGGACTAGGTTTGGAAAATAGGTAAGGACAGTGAAAAAAATGATCAAATTTTTGGGCAAAATAAATTCTTAGGTGTCCTTTCAATGGAGTCCTGGGTATTATGTAGCAGAAACTCTGGAGATTATCTCAATCCATTGGAGTCACCCCGTTTATTATTTGCTATTGACAAAGTTATTTACAAACTGTAGAGCAAGAGGTTATAATGTAGAAAACTGATGGTAATGCACAAGATTCTTGTTAACAATAATGCAAGTTAGTGATTTTTCATTAGACAACATAAATTCTATATCCCAAATTATGGGCCCAGAGCACTTCTGCTGCACAACTCTGCTTATATCCCAAATAACCATGTGAACTAGTTTTAATATCTGCTTCTCTTATTACTTTTTGAATAAAAATTCTTGACACAAGTATTTTATAAGTGTGTGATAATCATGCATTTAATTTCTTGGAGAACAAAACACACTTTAGCATAACTATGTTCTTTCACAGAACCAGCCTTGATAACACACATCTATATGTTAGAAATGATGTAATAACTGTAGAATACTGGGCACTCGTTTGGTATTCTTTGCCATGTTTTGCACTATCTAAAAAGAGATCAGTGAACTTGGACTGGAGTTAGTAGACATGGAAGAAAATAAAATATTACAGAGAAGAATACTCTGTGGTCCAAAACCTAAATGGGCTGGGATTCCCATCATTTGGATCCCTGTAGCTTTACAAAAGTCAATTAAATTTTTGTGTCTCCTATTAAAGTTGATTCCCCAGTACTTTTTCAAACATCTCTTGTAAAGTATTGTTTCCCAGAAAAAAAAGGGATTTTGCACATGTCTTTGCCTTTGTCTCTGGTCATGATCTCAGTCAGGATCCTGGGATTGAGCTCCATATCGGGCTTCCTGCTCATTAGGAAGTATACTTCTCAGTCTCTCTCTGCAGCTACCTCCCCCTGCCCCACTCATGCTCTCTCTCTCAAATAAATAAATAAAATCAATAATTTTTTAATTAAAAATAAGATAAATAAAAGAAAAAGTCTGGTCTTACTGCCCCATTTAGCTCCTTTTTGTTTTTTGAGTTGTATTTAAAGCAGCGTGAGAGAACATGAGGATCTCAAACTTAAAAAAAAAAGGAAAAAATTGAGTTTTGTTAGGATTTAAGATCTTGTCTGCTAGACAAAAACGTTGGCTTTGTTAACATGTGAAAATTAACAAAAGAGGATAAGATAGAATTCTAATAATTTTTGTAGAAATTAAAAATTTCCTCCAATCCAATTACATACAGACCCATTAAGTAAATTCATTCCAATGTCCCAAACCAACCTTTTCTAATAGTAAGCATCTGTGTAAACAGGGTTAACCCAAGGAATAAATAAATATTATTATATTTTTCCTGTCTCTTCCACTGTCACATCTGGGTATATTGGTAGCAAGCCAATTATCTATCTTATAAGACATGATAGCATAAGGAAGGGTATTCTGTCCATTTGGAACAACTGAAAATCATTGTAATTTTATCTTGGTGCAGTAACTTGAGATGGCACAGTGTGGGTTATGAATATATTTTATTTTTTTTTACTGGGAAGAAGAGATTATAGAGATATTGGTTATCCAAGAGAGATGGACAGGTGTTGATAGTGCCAGGTCAATATCCATCTACTTTTTCCTTTAATATCAGAAAGCACTGAGGGATTGAGAACAAGGAAACTTAAAACAACATCAAATATTTTTTTGTCTCTTTTCTAGTTATATTGTAACCATATGACAAAGTATCAGTCGTACAAGCCATCATGCTCTTTTACCTCTATCTTTCTACCAGAAATGTGGGCTTAATAGTGAGAACTCCAACAGCAATTTTTGCAACTGTGAATAAAAAGCCATGAAAACCTCTAAGATAGTTCACTTGACTTTCTTAAGACTCTGAACCAACACCAGAAAACACTCTCTCTATGCTTCTTGTTAAATGAAAAAATATGGTTAAACCACTTTTGACAGTCTACTACATACAGCAAAATGTGAATCTTAATTGAAATATGTCCTCTCAGCTGTGCTTAAGCAACTGAGTCCTGAGCTTTTCAGGTTTGCAGTCTGAAAGAGTACACCTCTGGTGCTCTGAAAGGGAAGAGAAAGGACACCCTGTTCTCCATATAAATTAAAGAAGAAAAATCTGTGCATTTAAGTGGGCCATATAAAAGTTATCAAGCAATTACCTCCTAACTCCTTCCTATCCATATTCCCTGATATGCTCTCCCTACTCCTTTATTCCACGTTACTGCCTTTTCCAGGATTCTGCCTCACATCCAACATGTCTTCTGTTATTTCCTTCTTGCAAGCTAGTTTTGTTTTCTGCATCTAAAAAAGTCAACAATCATTGTGTATTTTAATTCCCACTTTCCTCAAAAGCATTGATTCTTCTTATCTATTACTCTTTTCTCATACTCAGTGTCTTTGTCTTTAAGGGGTTTGTACTTTGCTTTTCCCCATCCTTTACTGCCATTATATAATCAAATCTAATAACTTCTTAGAGAAAGTTAAAAATTCCTGCATAGCCACACGTGAACACAAAGTCACTGATTTTTAGAAAACCTATAAGATAGTCAGACATCCATTCAATTTCTTTTTTTTAAGATTTTATTTATTTATTTGACAGAGAGAGATGACAAGCAGGCAGAGAGGCAGGCAGAGAGAGAGGAGGAAGCAGGCTCCCTGCTGAGCAGAGAGACCGATTTGGGGCTCGATTCCAGGACCCTGGGATCATGACCTGAGCCGAAGACAGTGGCTTAACCCACTGAGCCACCCAGGCATCCCTCCATTCAATTTCTTAACTGAGTCTCAAATGCATCCTGAGTTCTAACCTAAACCTAAGTTCTACTTGTTACACGTTGTTATATGACCAAATTCTTTCAGTTCAGTATTTTGTAACATTAAAATATTAATCAATTGATACTTTGTCTGTGTATTTCTATGAAAATAATTTGAATACTGTAGATTTATTGTTATATTTATAGATTTATAATCAAAGTTTCATCAGTTGAAGTTTTTGGAAATTTCATATATAATGATTAACCTAAAATGATACTGCCTCAAATCCCTCTGATATCAAGGCCCAACACCTGATTATAGCCAAACCTGTGGTGGATAGTTCCATGGGAAATTGCAGTTACTTAACACTGATAGCATCTCATGTTCTATCTCTCATTTTAGAATGTGTCCAACACAACCCAAAATTGTAGGAGAGTTAATGTCCTCTGAGGACAGCTCTCAGTGAAGTGGAAATAAGAACCACAGATAAAATTGTCAGTTTTCAGGTCTTCATGAGGACAACTTAAAGAAGTTTCTCAGGACCTTTCAGTAAAAGCAAGCCTTCATTTTCTATCCACAACAATTATATCAACAATGTACCTCTTTGACAAAGTTGCTTCTTCACTGTATCACTTTCCCATTCTTTTCTACCTTGGATAATCTCCCAGATAACCTAACAGTACTCAAATCCTTTGTCCTACTCTTTGCTCTCAGGATAAATGGAGCCAAAAGACTTAGATTAATATCAAGTTCTGAATGGGATCTTAGAGCTATTTCTGTCCAGATTTTCATAAACATAAGGACCTTTGAATTATCAGGCTATAAATAAGTTCTAAATGGAGGGGGCAAAAGCAAAAAGTAGAAATTTTTAAGTTTGATTTTTAATCATGATTAATTGACTTTATTGATTATTAAAAATACTAACATTATAAAAGTGTGGATCTTTGTAAAACAATGTCATAATGTAAGAAATAAGTTGCATAGTCCTTTGGAGAATATTAAACCAAGTGTTCAGGTGCCATCTAATTTCTTGTTTAATCCAGAACTTTGGTGTGCATTATCTTGAGGAATAGGATTTTGAAGTCCAGACACTAACAGAAACCTGATCCAAATGTGTGTGTTTATATTTCTGCTTTTGTTGTAAAAATCAAAGTGTGATTGCTGGTTTAAAATGGTAAAACTAATAATGTTCATGGACTCTATTATAAATTTTCTAATTGTATGGGAAGAATCCAATAAACATAGAATTAATTGATTTGCAAATCCTCAAAGAGCTACAGGATCAGGTAGTGGTATGTTCTGATTCAACAGCATCATAATGCAGCATTTTATATGTGAAGCTAATGGATATTTTCATGAATGTTTGCTAGCTAGTCAGCCAATATAGAGAAATATTAGGTAGGGTAATTACTCACAGTTGTGTTTAATAAAATGAGAGAAAATTATCAAATGACAGTAATAATAATAATCCTATAGCAGGCTAAATAATTCAATGATAATTCCAAGTATTAATCTAGCTTTCTTCCCTGATTATGACTCTTCTCTCCTTTATTATAATGGGAGTAGCAGATTGTCTGCAAGGAATTGTAAAAACCCAGCAGTGACTTTGGCAGTGAAGGCCTCCCATCCATTTTGATAGGTTAAAATGATTCTGGTTGGTCTTGAGCAAATGTGTCAATTTTTTTTTTCTGTGTGTGTCATAAAGGAAAGAAGCAATAGTAAATTCTTGCTGTTATTCCATGGAGCCAATAAAATCATACTGCCAACAAGAGGCTGTTGACACTGTAAGTATATTTAACTGTCTTGAAATACTAGGCCTCGAAATAAAATTCCAATATTTCACATAACCTCTTTTTTTTTTAAAGAAAAAAACAAAACAAAACAAAACAAATATACTGCTTACATTTAGGGCCCTGCTGTTGTGTAACTATTCTTGAACATGTCTACTGTAAGTGTATATATATATTTTTTTTCTGTACAATAAATTCATTTAGAGATAAATTTGGATTGCAAATTATTTTGGGGGAGGCATGGTATTTGTGGCTAGTCTTACAAGTAAAAAGGACTAAAAGAAAAAAGGAAAACATTTTTATTACAGCATATTTACATCTGTCCAAAGTACTTATTTACTCTAATACTGACTAATGTATAATACTGTACACAAAGAAAGAAGTTAAATGAGTTATAATTCAGTCGAAGTATAGCTGGCCATTTTAAAACTTACCACTGAATCTTTCTGGTATGAAATGTGATATCTGGCAATCTGGTCCAGTTCATTACATCAGGTCATTTGTATGTTCTTATTACCATTTTGATAGCATAGCACATTTTATAGCCCAGACATTTTACAATGGAACTATGATGCATGTATTTTCAAAAGTATAGACATACATGAAGCTATGAGGTCAAAAAAGATGAATGTCCGTAGTACCATATAGACTCAACAAATAAAAGTGTCCAAGGATCTGAGTGAGATTTATGAATATTGTGTAAGATTAGGCCAACATGTGGTTTTGATATAAATAATCTGTTCTTAAATTAGAATTACAGTCGTTGAATATAGTGTTGAAAATGGCAGATAGATTTTAGCTATCTTTGCTCACTAGGGAAAATGGAAAAATGTTTAGTTTGGTCAGATTTTCACTTAACTTCTGAAAAATCTTACGTTTGAGAGAACCCTTCTGAAATAAGAATCCTTAAAGACATAACCCCTTTGGCACAAGTTTTCAAGAAACTTGTTTGATGTTGTAGACAATTATATCGCACACGTACTGTTCTAGATGTTTCATGCCAATAATATGTAAGCCATACCAAGGCTACATATACATATAGAGATGTTCCTCAGCTTACAAGGGGGCTATGTACAGAGACACACATAAAAAATTGAAAATGCATTTAATACCCCTAAACTATCAAAAATCATAGCTTACCTTAAGCTTATTTAAACATACTTAGAACACTTACATTTGCCTGCATTTGGGCAAAATCATCTTAAGCAAAGTCCATTTTATAACAAAGTATCAAATATCACATGCAATTTATTAAATATTACACTAAAAAAAGAAGAATCGTTATATATAGAATGGTTGTAAGAATATCAGGTGTTCACCCCTGTAATCTTCTAGCTGACTGGGAGCTGTGGCTCACTGCCCTTGCCCAGCATCACAAGACGGCACCATACCACATGTCACTGGCCCTATTTATAAAGACCCAAATTCAAAATTCAAAGTACAGTTTCTACTGAATCACTTTCACTTTCACATCATTGCCAAATATATCATAAGTTGAATCATTGTAAATCAGGAGCCATCTGATTTGAAAGTTAAATCACAGTCACCCATATACACACAAAAAAAGGCCTTCATGTAGGGCCATCTATGTATCTCTAAACAACATAGCATGACATATCAACGGCACTAAATGGATGCGAAGGGGACAATTGCTTTGCATCAGTACTCTGAGCAGTAACATACATGGCCTTACTCACTTAGCAGAACTCCAGAGCTAGCTGATGGCAAGGAATTTTACAAATGTTTGCTGAACAGCTTAAGCACTATTATTTTTAACTTAGTGTGCATATCTGTCTTCTCAAGATATGTTAATTTATTTTATTGACTTATTACAAAACCAAATTATTTCCTCTTATTTAAGTGGCAGGTAAATAGAATTGTTTTTAATTTAAATCAAATGGCTTTTTAGGAAAAATATACTAAAAATTCTGAAACTTGTATTGCTTATGAATCTTTTATTGGAATCCTTATCAAGTTGTATTTTTCAAGTTTTTCCTAAATAATCTTCAATGAATTGAAAATAGTTTTTGGATTTTACTCAAGGCTATTAACACACAATTTCACTTTGTTAAATATAGTGCTAAACGTTCAACCAAAACGTTGTGTCTTTTTTTTTCCACTACCACATCCTCCATCTACGGACTGGATTCTCTCCCCAACTAGCACATATATACCATTGTCTATCTTTAGGATAAGTAAGGGTCATCTTTTGTCTTTATTTTATTCTTTGTATGCTTCTGAACTTGTTGAATTTTAATAGTCACACCATAAGTATCACATATTTGATTCCCCTTTAAATAGTAAACAGTGCACAACCAGAACATACCTTCAAAGCTATCAATATACTTACTCTGATATATTATTTTTGTATTTTTGTAAATTAAAATAATTAAATTATAGAACAAGAGTTTCAGGTGGTAGGTGTTGTAAGTTTTTCCCAAACTGACTTTTGTCAAACTCGTTTTTGTCATCATATATGTCAAGTAGTTTTCTCAGGTTTATTTTTAGAATATCCTTGTGTAATGAATATTTACACTGATATCTAGTATAAAAATCTTGCAATTTATTTTAGAAACATTAAGATATTGAAAATCAATCTATTTCTTTAATTCATTAAAGACATTTTTGGCTTGTTTCCAGTACTTTCTTACTGGTTAAAAAATGAATTTGAAGTAGTCTGAATTTCATTATTATATGGCACTTTCCCTTTGATGAATACAAAGATGATATTCTATATTAGCTATCTGAGAAGAATTTATTTTTTTAATTTTATTTATTTGTGAGTGAGAGAGAGCACAAGCAGGGGGAGCAGCAGGGTGAAGGAAAGGCAAACTCCCGGCTAAGCAGGGAATCTGTTGCAGAACTGAGTCCCAGGACCCTAAGATCATGACCTGAGCTAAAGGCTCAGGCGTTTAACTGACTGAGCCACCCAGGTGTCCCAATCTGAGAAGAGTTCTGTATGTTATTCCTATTCATATGAAGTTTAAAATCTAGGTAATTAACTTAATATTTTAGTGGCTATTACATAGATAGCACTATGTTCCAGGCAGAGAGTAAGAAAGAAATATTAAATCAACCATATTCTATGCATTCTAAATGAAAATCATTAATCAATCATAATAAACCCTTCTATTGATGGAATATCAACTTATAAGCTTTCCTCCATATGAACAATGCCAAATACCAGAATAAAGGGTCATCTAATACAAATAAAGGATAGAATTAAAGAATTCTGGTAAGACATTTAATTTTGAAAAATGGTGCTATAGTGTTGCTGAGTTGTGGTTTTCAGTTACATAATATCTGAAAAGTGTAGAAGTAAGGTGAGTGTTACGCGAGATGAGAAATGGTATATAATAAAGATATTTTTAAAAGTACAGATAAATAAAAATTTGTAAACATAGCATTATGGAGGAATAAAAATAAATGATAGCTATACCCTCTAACGTCAATAAATCTTGGAAAGTTAATAGAGAAGTAAAACAAGGACAGTGCAAAAAGTATGGTACATTTTTATGAAGTTCAAGCAAATTCTGTGAAACCGTAGATGGACTTAAAGATACTATTATGTATCAAATATTGCAAAAATTAAGCAAGGAAATAGCAAACATAAAATAACCAAAGCATACAAACTTGGGTAGATACAATAGGTGTGATCATGTTCTACTTCATTAAGAGATGAGTTAATAGATAAATAGAAGTAACTAGACTTTTTAGAACTTAATAAAACTTTGCCTGTTATTTCTTAGCTATATAAAATATATGGTTTTCTAACAAAAACGCTACTAAAAATTATTTAAAAATAAATTTCAGGCTACTCATAAGGTTCTATTTACTTTTCCACTGAAGGAAAAGCTGGTTGTTGTAGTTGTAGTTGTTTGTTTGTTTTAGTCTCCTCCTAGTTTTTATTATTATAATGTGGAATGAGGAATGTTAGATTGAAAAGTGAATTATTTTATAGACAAAATTCATTACTTGATTAACCTCCTGGTACAGCAGATGGAACTCCTGAAAACATGCCCTTTTGCCTTACAGAAGAGTAACAGTTATGCTTACTTCTGAAACATGCTTGGTGGTGGCCCTAAATAGTGACACCATAGTAAACATTTTAAATATTTGCAATTTATTTTTATAGTCATAGGGCTCCAAAAGGCACTGCTGGTCTCTTAGTAGGTATTTCAATAAAGCTAAAAGTTGCTGACGGTTTAAAAATATTAACAAGGCACAAAACATGGCAGAAGTATTGTCCTCAGATATTATTTTTTTCCATATGCTCCTGATCCAAACATGACGAGTTATTTTTTTAAATTTATTTATAAAAGATTTTATTTATTTCTTTGACAGAGATCACAAGTAGGCAGGGTCAGGCATAGTGAGAGGGGGGAAGCAGGCTCCTTGCTGAGCTGAGAGCCCGATGTGAGACTCGATCCATGGATTCTGGGATCATGACCTAAACCAAAGGCAGAGGCTTTAACGCACTGAGCCACCCAGGTGCCCCCATGACAAGTTATTTTTTTAAAAGATTTTATTTATTTATTTGACAGAGAGAGATTACAAGTAGTCAGAGAGGCAGGCAAAGAGAAAGAGAAGGTATCAATCTCCCCGTTGAGCAGAGAGCCCAATGTGGGGCTCCATCCCAGGACCCTGAGATCATGACCTGAGCTGAAGGCAGCGGCTTAACTCACAAGCCACCCAGGAACCCGACAAGTTATTTTTGATAGATATATATAGAATGTATTTTCCAGTTATAAGAAAAATGGTTCTGCTCTTTTTAACCTTTTTTAAAAATTACATAATTTTTTTAAATTTAAATTTTATTTGTTAATGTTTTACCTTTCTTTTCTTTTTTTTTTAAGATTTTATTTATTTATTTGACAGACAGAGATCAAAAGTAGGCAGAGAGGCAGGCAGAGAGAGAGAGAGAGAGAAAGAGGGAGAGAGAGAGAGAAGCAGGCTTCCTGCGGAGCAGAGCGCCCGATGCAGGGCTCGACCCCAGGACCCTAAGATCATGACCCGAGCCGAAGGCAGCAGCCCAAACCACTGAGCCACCCAGGCGCCCCAATGTTTTACTTTTCAATATACTACTTAGAATATAAACCCTATTCCATTTTGTAAGAAGGTTACCATTTAAAAAATGGTAATTTTCTCATTGTGTCTTCCCCTCTCATTGCTTTATTTTGAATAAAACATTTCACAATAAACATAACTGATGCTTTCCTTTTGATGGTCCCTCTGTTGGTCATATTGTATATGAGCCATGACAATTAGTTTTACAACATTTATTCATGTTTGTTGATATGTTTTATCATAACTAATTTTCCCTCCCTTATCTAGATTCCCCAGCTTTCAGACAGGTGGACACTTCAATAAACCATACCCAAGGGATGTATCAAGTACTTCTTAGACATTCTCTCAGATCCTTGAGGTCTCATTTTGCCTAGGGATTTGCAATAGGTTCTGCCAGAGGCACCACTGTGACAACTGATGTCCATGGTCTATCTCCTGCTAAGCTCAAGAGGTCACTGGTTTCCAAGTTTATCTATACAATTAATGCACTCCATCAAGTTCTTTTTTTTTTGTAATATTATCAAACTTATTTTAAAGTTTATATGGAGAGGCAAAGACTCACAATAGTCAACATAGTGTTGAAGGAGAACAAAACCTGAGGACTGACTTCAAAATTTACCATAATGATGGGGCGCCTGGGTGGCTCAATGGGTTAAGCCTCTGCCTTTGGCTCAGGTCATGATCCCAGGGGCCTGGGATCGAGTCCCGTATTGGGCTCTCTGCTCAGCAGGGAGCCTGCTTCTCCTCATTTCTCTCTCTGTCTGTCTCTCTGCCTATTTGTGATCTCTCTCTCTGTCAAATAAATAAATGAAATCTTAAAAAAAGTATACAATAATGATAATTGTAAGCAAGATATTGTAATACCACAGAAAGACTAGATTAAAGGAACAGAATATATATTATTAATTATATTTTATATTTAATATAAAAGCAAAAGCAATACAAGAGAGCAAAATACAATCTTTCAAACAAATGGTTCTGGAGTAATGGTGAAGCTAAATGTAAAAATATAAAATAAAAATAAAATAAAATAATAAAATAAAATAAATCCAGGCAGATATCATATGCTCTTCACAAAAATTAACTCAGATTGGATTAGAAACCTAAACATAAAACATGTAGAAGGTAATATAGAAGAAAATTTAAATGACCTTGGTTTTGGAAATAACTTTAGCTACAAAAGCACAAGCACTGAATTTAAAAATGTCTACTCTGTGAAACAATGCCAAGAGAATGAAAAGGCAAAGCACAGACTGTGAGAAAAAATTTGCAAAATACACATCTGGCAAAGGACTGTTAATCAAAAAGACACAAAGACCCCTTAAAACTCAACAATCGTGGAAAAACCTGATTACAAATGAGCCAAAGACCTTAGCAGATACCTCACAAAAGAAAATATTACAGATGGCAAATAAGCATATAAAAAGATGCTTCACATCATATGTCATCAGGAAAATGCAAATTAAAACAAAAAAGAGACACCAGTACATACCCAGAATCCAGAACACTGACAACAGAACACGAAATGTTGGTGAGGATGTGGAGCAACAGGAATGTTCTTCCATGTCTATTGAGAATAAAGAATAGAAAGCAACTTGGCAGTTTCTTACAAAACTAAACATATTCTTGCCAGATGATTCAGCAGTAGCAGTTCTTGGTATTTATCCAAAGAAGATGAAACCTATACCCACAAAGATGTCTATAGTAGTTTTATTCATTACTGACAAAAGCTTGGAAGCAACCAAGATATCCTTTCATAGGTGAAAGTTCAAATAAAGTGTAGTACATGCAAACAATGGAATCTTATTTAATGCTAGAGAAATGAATTACCAAGCCATGAAAAGATATGGATATAAATATTTAATAAATATTTGATTTTAGGCTTCTACCAGTCTATCAATAGTATTAGTATATTTTAACAGTGAATGCTCAGCATTCATGAATTTACCTAAGAAAATATTTGGGGTTCCATATTTTAAATACTTCAACCTCTATGATTATATTCCTAATAATTTTGAATTGGGGTAAATAAACCTTAATTTTTTGTAACTTGTTTCTTATTGCAAAAGAGCTCAATGAATTTTTAGAAAAAAAAATTTACCAAAAAAAAGTTTAGTTTACTATTGCCAAATAATTTAAAACTTTACCTTATATTCAAATACATATATTTTTCTAAATTGATTTATAGGCTACTAAAACCAATAAATTTAGTTATACTAGATTTCATATCATGCAATCAATGCCAGAAAGCCATGGCAATGACTTGTCTTAAATAGAGTTAAGATGGGTGTTATTACAATGCAAGATGGAAACAAAGATAGTATAACAATTGAGTGTTACATAACTTTTCTGTTTTGAGCAAGTTACTAATCTACAAAAGGCTTTTATCGGTGACACACTTGGGAATTTAACAAAACCTTTAAACTAGCATGTGCGACTCATTCCTAGAAAACAACACAATCAATAACACTTTCTTTAGATGAAATCATGACTATTTCTCCATTTGAATTAAAAAGGGAGCAACCCCAATAAGTTTATTGAACATGAAAAGTTGAAATGCTATAATGCTCCTAAGGAATTAAATGATCCAGTCATGAATTACAAAAAAAGGATATAAATTACCAAAGTGTTTGTATAATTGGAATGTACAACTGCCCATTATCGTTCAATAGTGTAGGCTTGTACAAGAACTCTATAAAAGAACTCCACTTCTAAACCGTGGAAAATATGTTCCCTTTCCCCCTATATACAACTATTAAGCCATTCATTTAGCTTTTAAAATATCCACTTAATACAGGCTTTTTACTCATTTGAACAGGCAGCAGGGCTCTATTCTTATTGCTTACATCTGAAGGATAGACATCTAGTGTAAGAGGTAAAGCCCTTAAAGGAGCCCAATATTAACAAGAAAATACAGTTTAGTGAGCCCTTACAATCTGCCAGCTACCTTTCTGAGAATACTTCAATTAATAAAACATATAAAATACCTGACCACAAAGAGCTTGCATTCTTTTGAAATATAATAGTAAAATAAACCAATAATAAAGGGGCACCTCGGTGGCTCAGTCCATTGAGTGACTGCCTTTGGCTTGGGTCATGATCTCAGGGTCCTGGGATGTAACTCCCCAGCAGGCTTTCTAGGCAGTGGGGTGTTTTCTTCTTCCTCTGCGCCCCCTCCCAATTCTCTCTCTCTCTGTCTCCAATAGGAAAATAAACCAATAATAGAATAATCATTGATGGTTGATGGTGATAAGTGTTACAAAGAAATACAAGAAAGGTAAAAGCCATTGGAGAATGCTGGGATGAAAGTTAATTGTATTTTGTGTTGGGTGGTTATATCTCATTTGTGAGATGTTATTTGCACAAAGACCCAGGAAGTGAAGGAGGGTGTTATACAAATATTAAAGGAAAAGATTGCTCTAGGCAGAGCAAGTAAGTATATAGACTTTGTGTGAACAGCTGGTCTGTTACTTTTGAGGAAAAGCAAGGAGGCCAATCAGGAGTTCATAGTGGTGGAGAGAGGAAGAACGTATTGACGTATGACGCTCTAGTACATTGAAACGCCTTCAGTTTTTATTTAATATGAAAGGGGAAGATACCAAAAGACTTTCAACAGCAGAATAAAATCATCTGACTTGATTTTTAGGTTAAGTTGCTGTACCAAAATAAATTTGCAGGGAGAAAGGAGTGCAGTATGTGTGGAAGTGGGGTTATCCATCAAGTCAATAAAAATTGCATAGTGCATTCAAAAATGATGAGTGCAATGGGGAAAAAGAAAAATTAGATCAGGGTGAGGAAAATCAAGGTTGCTAGGCAGGGGATGGGGAGGTAAGAATTTTAATAGGAAGATCAGGTTAGTTACAATGAAGCTGACAATTGAACAAACGTATGGAAAGGTGATGAATTTGCCCAGAACTATCAGCAATAAGGTCACTCCAGACAAAGGAATTGGCTATCTTGAAGGCCATTAGGTTGGATCATGCCTATATATATATATATATATATATATATATATATATATATATATATAGGAATACTATGCAGCCATCAAAAGAAATGAAATCTTGCCATTTGTGATGACATGGATGGAACTAGAGGGTATTATGCTTAGCAAAATAAGTCAACCAGAAAAAGAGACTATCATATGATTTCCCTGATATGAGGAAATGGAGGTGCAATGTGGTGGGTTTGGGGGACAGGAAAAGAGTAAATGAAACAAGATGGGATCGAGAGGGAGACAAACCATAAGAGACTCTTAATCTCACAAAACAAATGGAGAGTTGCCAGGGCGGTGGGGAGGGTAGGGAGAGGGTGGTGGGGTTATGAACATTGGGGAGGGTATGTGCTTGGTGAGTGCTGTGAATTGTGTAAACCTGGCGATTCACAGACCTGTACCCCTGGGGCTAATAATACATTATATGTTAATTCAAAAAGAAGAAGAAGAAGAAGACTACTATTAATCCAATGCTATGGTTTTCAGCAAAGAGTGTGTAATCAGGCATATTTTATTAAAGTATCCAATAAAATGATGGTCGAACATTGGAATAACAGAAAACATAAAAATCAGAGATTTTAAAAAGAGATATGGGACAGTGTACAGAATATAGTCAATGATATTATAATAGTGTTATATGGTGACAGATGGTGGCTATATTTGCAGTGATCATAGAATAATGTATGGAGATATTGAAAACCTGAAACCAATGTAACACTGAATATCCACTATACTCAAATAAAAGAAGAGTAAAAATAAAATATTTAAATTTAAAAAGATAAAAGAGGGACAAGAATTTGAAAAGTGAATTCAAAATGAGTAAAGATGAGGCTAAGACATACTTTGAACACTCAGGAAAACACCATTTTGAAAATTCTTCCCATTTTGAGAAAACTCAAATGAATCAATACCATAAAAGAACCCATTTTAACTGAGAGATGTAATGAATGCTCAATATATAATTTTAACAGGATAATTCTTCCCTCTGAAACAGCATACAGAAACCAGGGAAAACACTTGGAAGCAAAATAAACTATACTGAAAATAAGAATCAGGAAAAAGATAAATGATGAAAGATAAGAAAATTAGACATGCGACAGAGATCTAGTGAAGAGAATTTTTAGCTTGTGGTTTAATGTTTTTGAGGATAATCTAGAGTTCATAACTGCCTTGAGACAGGCTGGGTGTAGGCAGTTTAGGCAGACCCCTAAGACAGGCCTACTTTGGGCAGGTGGTGTTGGAGGAGGCCATTGGGCTGGACAAAGACAAATCCAACCATTTGACTAAAGTGTCTGTGAAGATGTTGAAGTCAGATGCAACAGAGAAAGACCTGTCAAACCTAATCTCAGAAATGGAGATGATGAAGATGATTGGACAGCACAAGGACACCATCAACCTGCTGGGTCCTGCACACAGGACGGTCCTTCGTACACTCTCACAGAATATGCCTCCAAAGACAACATACAGGAGTACCTGCAGGCCCAGAGGCCTCCTGACCTGGAGGACTGTTACAATATCAGCCACAATGCAGCAGAGCAACTCTCCTCCAAGGACCTGGTATCCTGTGCCTACCAGGTAGCCAGAGGCATGGAGTACCTTGCCTCCAAGAAGTGCATACACCAAGACCTGGCCACCAGGGAAGTGCTGGTAACAAAGGACAACATGATGAAAATCTCAGACTTCAGCCTTGCCAGAGATGTAACCACATCAGTTACTATAAAAAGACAACCAACAGTGGACTGCCTGTGAAGTGGATGATCCCTAAGGCCATGTTTGTCCAGATCTACATCCACCAGAGTGACTTCTGGTCTTTTGGGGTGATCCTGTGCAAAATCTTCACTCTGGAAGCCTCCCATAACCTGGAGTGCCTGTGGAGGTGGTTTCCAAGCTGCTGAAGGAGTAATTTGATGGATAAGCCAATGAGTGCACCAGAGAGTTATACACAATAATGAGGGGTGGCTGGCATGTGGTACCTTCAAGCTGCTGGTAGAAGACCTGGATCATACTGTGGTCTTGACCTCCAACCAGGAGTACCCGGACCTGTCCTTGGCCCTGGAACAATACTGTCTATGCTTTCCCAACACCCAAAGCTCCACCTGCTCCTCAGAGAAGAATTCCACCTTCTCTCATGTGCCGTTGACCAGGGAGGCCTATCTGCCCTGACACCCAGCCCAGCTTGCCAATGGTGGACTCAAATGACTAGTATCCCTATTACTCCTGTCCAGATTCCGTCATAAGCTGTAACCCTTACCCCCCACCCTCCCTGCAAGACTCACTGCCTTCTCCTTTGTCACTTTCCTACTGGCAGGAGCCAGCTGCCTACCTGAGGTCTTCACCCCTTGAAGTTCACCTCTCTTACCCTTCCTCTTCCTTTCCCTTACAACCATCTCATGAAAGAAAGGCACAGAGAGGCATGTACTTGCTCGTGGCTACTTCCTTCCCTCCCATATGTTGGACCAAGACCCCTCCCTGGCATCTGGTACTGCCTGGACGTCGAGGGAGTGGGAGATGAGGCATGCCAGTGAAAGCTGTTGGAGATTTCCTGTTTTGGTTTTGTCTGCTTAGCATAACATGTAAGACTGAGTTCTGGTGGCAGGGACCTAGTCCTTGGGGCTATAGCACTAGCGAGGGGATGTCAACTACTCTGGCCTTGGCTAAGAGCAGCCCCTGCTCCAGAGATATGGTGCCAAGGGCTTATTAATTAGGTTACTAATTTGCTTTGCTGACCAAATGCCTGGTATCAACAGATGGGAAGGCAAAGACTGGAAGCAGTGTGTGACCATGGGGTCCAGCCCCAAACTATGAAGAAAACACAAAGTTATAAATCTGAGTAAGTATATATTTACACCCTCTTTAAATAGGTTGTTATCAAAGATTTAATCAATGGGTAATATGCTCCTCATGGCTGGGAAGCATCAGTTGCCATATATTAAAAACAAAGAAATGAGGTGTCTGGGTGGCTTCCCCCATAAGTGTCCCTTCTTTTCAGGTCATGATCCCAGGGTCCTGGGATGGAACCCCACATCAGGCTCTCTGCTCAGTGGGAAACCTGCTTCTCCTTTTCCCTCTGCCCTGCTTATAGTTCCTCTTCCTGTCTCTCTGTCTGTCTAATAAATAAAATATTAAAAAAAAGAAAGAAACAAAATGTTTTTAAAAGGTCTTTTTTATTTAAAATTTCTAGGAGTGCTTGGATGACTCAGTTGTTTAAGCAGATGTTTGCCTTTGGCTGAGGTCATGATTTCTGTGTACAGGGATCCTGCCCTGCATGGGACTACTTGCACCCCAAGGAGCTTGCTTCTTCCTCTCCCTTTGCACGTAATTAACCCCGCTTGTGCGCTTCCTCTCTCTCTCTCTGTCTCTCGCTGTCAATAAACAAAATAAAACCTTTTACTAAATAAATAAATAAATAAAGTTCTAAACCTACTTTCAGTTTAGGTCCCTTAACAAAAATTGCTACTGATTCATTAAAAAAAAAAGGAAAGATAATTTAGAAAGATGCTTCCAGAGCTAAAAAGCTGTTTTTTTTTTTCAGGATTAAATATAGAAGTGCTTTATAAAGTAAAAGAAAAAATATGCTATATTAACACTAATCACACTATAACTTTGGTGGTTATATCAAGATAATGAAAAGTGATTTTAAAGCAAATTTAATTATCAGACATAAAGATAAGGCAAAATTACAGAAGAGTAAAAGGATGAATTCATCAGGGAGTATAATAATTCTTGACTTTTAATACTTAATAACTGTTTTGGGGATATATAGGGAAAAACTAAGAACAAAAATCATAACTTCTACCTTAGAAGATAAATGGAAAAAAGTTTCAACACCTTTATTTTGAGATTATATAGACAAATGGTCATCAAATTCGTAAGATATGTAAGACTTGAACAAAATTATCAACTAACTAGATATGCTTGATATTACAGATCACTCCCAACAACCGCAGACTACATATATCTTAAGCCATGATTTTCTTTGCAAAGGTCAACATTGATAATGTTCCAGTCATACCTCCGTGTACTAAGAAAGAAGTAGCTTATTTCTTGAAAGACACAGCTATCAAAGCTCCATTGAGAAACCGTAAAGATGGAGTAGGGATTTGCAAATTATATATCTGATAATGGACATCAACTCTGATTATTAAAAAATGAATAAAAATAAAAAACCTTTAAAACCAAACAGGGTATCCAATTTTTCATATGAAGAAAATTATTGAAGAGACATGTCACCAAAAGGATATGGATGGCTTATAAGCACATGACAAATTTCTCAACATTTAGACATTAAAGAAATACAAATTAAAATCATAATGAGACATGCTTACATATCTATTAGAATGGCTAAAATTATAAAGGCTAATTGTACTTCGTCTGAGCTAGATTGAGAAGCAACAAAAAATCTAAACTGTTGTTGGCATATATCATGATACCACCACTTTGGAAAATAGTTTGAAAAATTTTTTAAATGCAAAATACGTTGCAGTTACACCAATAGCCATTTTACTTCTACACATTTAACCAAGAGAAACAAACGCTATGTTCGTACAAGGACTTGTATATGAATTTCATAGCAGCTTTATTTTTAAGAATTGAAAACAGTAGAAATGTTCATCAATGTCCATCAATAGAGCAAAGACAAATTATGATCTATTCATTAAAGAGATTACTATTCAACATCAAAATGAACTATTTACAATTGGAGATTCTCAAAGTAATGGTGCTGAGAAAAGAAAAGCCAGGCAATGAATAGAATATACTGTGTGATTCCATGACTATAAAAACAATCTAGAAAATACAAATTTATATAAAGTCACAGTCATCAAATATATTGGTGTGATTTTAGTGCCTTCTTCTGTGCTCCCATAGCTTCCTACACTTGGATCTCCAAGCATTTGTTACACCATGTGAAAATATGAACTCTTTTTCTTTATTCTGTCTTACTAGAATAAGAATCCTTGAAATTTTATGGACATTTGAACTCTCAGTTATTAGTAGAAATTCTATCACACAGTAAGTTTTCAAATATAAAGCCACAGTTTTACAATGACTTCTAAGCTTTTACATGATCTAGCCACTCATTTAACCTCTGTGACCTCTTTCCCTGCTACTCTTCAGTCCCTCACAGTGGCCTCCTTGCTATTCCTCAGATATGCCAGGCACGATCCAACCTTATGGCCTTCAAGATAGCCAATTCCTTTGTCTGGAGTGACCTTATTGCTGATAGTTCTGGGCAAATTCATCACCTTTCCATACGTTTGTTCAATTGTCAGCTTCATTGTAACTAACCCGATCTTCCTATTAAAATTCTTACCTCCCCATCCCCTGCCTAGCAACCTTGATTTTTCTCACCCTGATCTAATTTTTCTTTTTCCCCATTGCACTCATCATTTTTGAATGCACTATGCAATTTTTATTTAGGTTTATAGCTTTTAATTGTCTCACCCATTAAAATAAACGTTCTACAAAGCCAAGTATTTCATTTACCAGTGTAGTCTGAAGTAATATCTGCCATATAATAGACAGTAGACAATTGGAAAATTTCAGAATAAAATAATGTTGAGAATATACTGAATTTCATAAGTCATTTCAATATTTTTTTTCAAAAAATAAACTATGTAAAACATACCTTAAATTTACTTTCAAAATATTTTATAGCATATAATGAACAAAATAAAACAAAAGAAGACAAAAAAAACCAAAATAAGCAAAAGCCTCAAAGAAACAATCATATGAAAAACCATTTCAAACCTACTTAAAAATTGCATAATACCACACTCCTAGATCCTCTATGAATGCTCTAAAATAACCCTTCAAAAGAAATACATTTTTTAAAATAACAGATTTTTTGGCAAATAATTTAACAAAATAAAAGTTTCATTCATCTATGTAGATCATAATAAATGTTTTTAATAAGCATGAAATTATAACTCTGAAGTGTGCTAAAATGAAACCACCTGCTAAGGGCGAGAGAACAAAAATAAACATCATTTTTCCAAATAAGAGGAATTTATTACCTTTGAATCAAAGCATGTGGATTTGTTCAAAGTGGCATTAAAGGAATATGGAAACACAATCCATAGAAAGTCATATTTTAGATTTCTAAAAGACTTCAAAGTGAAGAGTATACATTTTTTAAATGCTACATAATGCTACATAATGAGAAGATGACAGGTTGTGACAAATAGCATTTTAAAAGCTCTACTCATAATGGAACGGAAGGTGTCATTTCCCTATAATTTTATATATGTCATTAATTTACTATATTTGGATACAACACATTACCAAACAGATGTTCATCAAAGACTAAATCATTTTTAATGGAACATAATAATTTGAACCTACATCTATTAATCATTTTTTTCGATCTAACATTTATAGTCTCGCTAAACAATTTATCAGATATTGACAAATTTAAAAAAAATATAGCATAAAAAGTCGTGTTCGAAAAGTAGATTTTCTTTAAAATTTGCATGTAAATGAAAATATTGCTGATATTTTTAAGACTTTTAATGTAATTTTATATATATCTGACCTATCAGATGATATAAAATTTTTGGAGAAAATATGACATATTTTTTTGATCTTGGTTGAAGGTATTAATAAAGAGCAACTGCTTGTATTATTTGTATTGTGATATATTAGTTAATAAACATGAATAACTGGTATAAAATATGGTTTTTTAAAATTTTATTTATTTACTTGACAGAGATCACAGGAAGTCAGAGTTTCAGGCAGAGAGAGAGGAATGGAAGCAGGCTCCCTGCTGAGCAGAGAGCCCACTGTGGGACTCAATCCCAGGAACCTGGAATCATAACAAAGAAATGATGATAAATTCCTTAAAAGACTCAAAGTTGTTCTTGACTGCTATGTTTCAAGCTCTATTCCCGGTTTGAGGACAGTTTTTAACAGGCTTGTCACTGTAGAAATCAGCTGGATGTTTAGAGGCTATCAGAACTGTGCAAAAACCTTGAAGGGGTAAAGATTGAAAATCCTTTAGAGAGATTAGCTCCCTAAGGCATTATTCATCCACACATTTTCCTCCAAACAATTAAGGCTGATGGATGAGGGGCACCTGAGGGGCTCTCTCATCACGTGGGTTGTGGGTTAAGCCTCTGCCTTCATCTCAAGCCATGGTCTCTGGGTCCTGGGATCCAGCCCCACATCCAGCTCTGCTCAAAAGGAAGCCTGCTTCCCTCCCTGCTTGCCTGCCTCTCTGCTTACTTGTAATCTCTCTCTCTCTCTTTCTCTCTCTCTGTGTCCAATAAATAAATAAAATCTTAAAAAAAAGGCTGATGGATGATAAATTATGAAAACTGCTCCCTCCAAATGATGCTTCTTCATAAGGTTTTAAGAATTAAAAATGTAAGAATTTAAAATTGAAACTTGATCGTAGGATTTATCTTATACAATAACAACAAGTGATGGCAGTTATTATTAGTTCTGAAGTATTTGTGATTCTGAATTCTTGGCCTCATTAGTAAATTTATTTTTAATAAATTATTTAATATATAATATATAATATATATTATATATAACATATATAATATATATAATAAATTCATTCATTTATTATTTATTTATTTATTTATTATTTATTATTATAATTTATTCATTTATTAACTCAAACACAAGAAAATGAATGACCAGATTGAAAAATTGGCAAGGACTGGAACAGACACGTCACTTAAGAAGATATTGAGATGGCAATAATGATATGAACAGATGCTGTGATGATCCACAGCATGTCTAATTAAGGAATTGTAAATTTAAAGAACATGAGGGGCGCCTGGATGGCTCAGTGGGTTATGCCGCTGCCTTTGGATCAGGTCATGATCTCAGGGTCCTGGGATCGAGTTCCACGTTGGGCTCTCTGCTCAGGAGGAGCCTACTTCCCTTTCTCTCTCTCTCTGACTGCTTCTCCGTCTTCTTGTGATCTCTCTCTGTCAAATAAATAAATAAAATCTTTTTAAAAAATAAATAAATAAATAAGACAATGATATATCACTACACATCTATTAGAATGGCTAAAATCCAAAATACTGACAACATAAAATGCTTTTGACGATGAGGAACAAGAGAAACTCTCATTCATTCTGGTGAGAACACCAAAATGGTGCTACCACTTTGGAAGACAGCTGGGCAGTTTCTTACAAAACTAAACATATTCTTACCATATGATCCAGCATCGTGCTCCTTGGTACTCACCCAAAAGTGCGACAACTTTGTGTACACAGAATCCTGCATATAAACCTGTGTTTATAACAGCTTTACCCATAAGTGCCAAGAGTTGGAAGTAACCAAGATGTCCTTCAGGAGGAGAATGGATAGATAAACTGTGGTCCATTGAAACAATGGGATATGATTCAGCGATAAAGAGAAATGGCTATCAAGCAATGAAAAGGCAAGGAACAAACTTAAAATCCGTCATAATAAGTGAAAGAAGTCAATTTGAAAAAGCTTCATGTTGCAAGGTTCCAACTATATGACCTTCTAGGAAAGGCAGAACTATGCAAATGGTATAACGGTCAGCGGTTTGTAGCAGTTAGGAGAGGAGGAGGATGAACAGGCAGAGCACAGAGGATTTTTAGGCCAGTGAAAATGTTCTGTATGATATGCATGATATTTTAGATATATATTACTACACAGTTGTCAAAATGCATAAGATACTATACCAAGAGTGAACTCTATGAGAAAAGGTTTTTTTTAAGATTTTATTTATTTATTTGACAGGCATTAAAGCAGGCAAAGAGGCAGGCGGGGAAAGCAGGGGTTGGGGGAAAGCAGGCTCCCTGCCACGCAGAGAGTCTGGTCTGGGGCTCGATCCCAGGACCGTGAGATTATGACCTGAGCCGAAGGCAGAAGCCTTAACCCACTGAGCCACCCTGGTGCCCCACCAAGAGTGAACTCTAATGTAAACTGTGGACTTTGGGGTGATAATGATGTGTCAGTGTAGGGTCAGTGAGCGTGAAAAATTATCACCGTGGTACAGGATGTTGATAATGGGGAAGGCTGTGTGTATGTGGGGAAAGGGAATTTTACTTTGATCCCCAAACTACTCTAAAAAATGCAGTCTGTTAAAAAAAAAAAAACTTTATAATGCAATATAATACAAAACAAGAATGCATATCAAGAGAGAAATAATGTTTAAAGGGAACAAAGAACTTCAGTAATGTGTACAGCCAGTAGCTAGAATCCCTGCCTCTTGAGACCCTGTGCTAGAATGCCGCCAGAACCATATAGAACTATGTTAGTCTTTCTCAGAAGCCAACAAGTGTTTGCCCAGTTAAGAGCACAGTAACAATAAGTCACGGTATGTTATAATGATTATCAATATTTTTAAAGACTTGTCAAGTTCCTTTTTGAGTAACCCTCACCCCACACTTAGAGAAAATTATCTGAGGTTCACCACTTTGAAATTCTTAATTGTTGTCCACATTTACAATAGCCAAAAAAAAAAAAAAATCTTTTTATTAACAAAGTGTTCAGAAGGGGGCGCCACTGAAAACAATGAGAGTTTTCGCTGCCAGGACAATTTTGTTGCAGAAACAGCTGAAAGCACTCAGGTCAGACAGAGCCAAGGGATGGCGGGATTTTTAAAATTACAAAAACAAAACCAAATCAAACCAAAACAAAAATCAAAACCAATGGCCAAGATTTCAAGTTTGCTACTAAAGGTATGACATTCTCCTAGGACATGCACGTGACTTGATCAATATATTTATATATTTATATTTGAAGAAGAAGGAACTATTTGATGCAGCAAATCCACGTTGATTAAAAATTACGAGTTATGGGGCTCCAGGGTTGCACAGTGGTTTAGGCCTCTGTCTTCGGCTCAGGTCATGATTTCAGGGTCCTGGGATGGAGCCCCACATCGGGCTCTCTGCTCAGCGGGGAGCCTGCTTCCCCCCGCCCTCACTCTGCCTGCCTCTCTACCTACTTGTGATCTGTCAAATGGGTAAATAAGATCTTTAAAAAAGGAAGTACTAGGTGTGAAATACATCGAGGGTATGGGAAGGAAAATGATTTCACCTGATCAGACTAGGAAGTGCTTGAAGCCTGAATTAAAGTGCTACTAAAAGAGTAAAGACCAGGGAAATATATGGGGAAAAAATCCCTAGAAAAACAGCAATAATAACAAGCTGCTCTTTATTGATCCAGATCCTGCGGTAGGCAAAGAAGAGCTGGTTTTAGCCAGAGGATGATCTCCGTTTGTCTTCATGATCTGGCATTTCCTGCAAGCCAGGCATGGGGCTCTGCTCTAGAGCTGCAAATGCTGGGGAGCCGACACTGTCCCTTTTGTCTTCTCAGGGGGCCAACGGGCATGTCCATGGTGCAGTGTGACAGGTTTTACCACAGGGAGATAAAAGACTGCCAAGGGTAGGTTGGAGCTGGGAAAAGCCACTTAGGAGCAGATTTTCAGGGGAGGGGATAGACATGGGCAAAGCGAAAAATGAGGATGAGTGTGTCAAGTTTCAAAGTGCCAGGAGGCAGCACAGTGCATTCGGGAAACTACAGCAAGTTCATTGACAACGGACAGCTGATCGGGCAGCATCACCTGGGGATGGAGGCTGAGCCCCGGGGTTAACACTGGGGATGAGATGGTTTGTACACTATTCCAAGGAGGTGAGGCACTACACTGTGGGGGCACAGGGAGCTACCGGAGGATTTCAAATATCAGAATCATAACCATAATAGAGTATTTAATTGCATCCTAGCTTTCATCAAGGGTAAGATGCACTATAGTTTATGTTCGACTAAGAAAGAGAAATGCTGTCAGTTAAACTAGGATATGTCCTCAAGTGCTAGGTGCGTGCCACCTTAAGAGATATTTAAATGGGGGGGACAAATCTTAGAACAAGTAAACTGTGGTACTAGAATAATTAAGAAAGGTCGAACGCTTGGATCAACAAAATAAGTGATTATTGCTTACCATGTGCCCCAAACTATATTAAGTCTTAGAACAAGAGACGTTCTCATCTTGATGCCACGCAGCTGTTAGACCCAAGGTACAGAGGGCAGTAGCCAACGACCAGCAGGCCCCAAGTGCCATGTGCAGACTCTAAGAATAACTGCCTTTGAGAGAGGAAACGGTTGAGAGTGGGCTTTCTGAGGTAGAGAATTACTAGCTGGGAAAGTAGGAAAATTGACACAGAATCAGAATTGATGCCCCTACATGACAGAGTTGGTGAAACTTCCCATCTCAGAGAACTTGATGCTTCTCAGAAATGTATTTTTCATTTTGGACAGAACATTCAGGATAAATATGATCTGTTCGAGATCCTGGTTCTCTCATCAGGACTGTTTTTTAGGCTTCACTGGCACAAGAAAAGGGTTTTGATAGTGCAGGGTAAATCCTGACAAAAGCAAAGCACGATATCTATTAAAAACTAACTACTCAGAATAGAACAGCAGATAAAAGGCCAGGCCGACCTGCCCCTCAGGATAGGTAAGGTTGGTCCGGTAACAGGGGTAGAGGGGAAGTGCCCATCCTCTGCTAGAAGAGCTAGAGAAGACCACTTCCGGAGAGACCACCAGGAGAGGAGAGTAGTAGGTGCTGATGATGAAGAATATTTTAATCAGCAGATAAGGTCAAAATGACAAAGTTCCAGGATCAGAGTAAACATATGGGCTAAAAAATAAAAATTAAAAAAAAAATTTTTTTTGAAAGGACTTTTTTTTTAAAGGACTTTAAACAAAAGTCCTTTTTAAGAGACAGTTGGCTGTTTAAACCAAAAGTACAACTCACTGAGAGAATCGCCGCATTATTTATTGGGGTAGAAAGGACCTGGAATGCAGAAAGACCCATTCTGCAGAAGAAAAAATAGAATCACTAACAGGCCTCATGGCTTGCACAGCCAGTGGCTAGAATCCCTGCCTCATGAGACCCTGTGCTAGAAGGCCGCTAGAACCATCTCAACTATGTTCGTCTTTCTTGGAAGCCAACAAGTGTTTGCCCAGTTAAGAGCACGGTAACAATCAGTCACGTTATGTTATAATGATTGTCGATATCTTTAAAAGCCTTGTCTAGTTCCTTTTTGAGTAACCCTCACCCCACCCTTAGAGAAATTTATGTGTGGTTCACTTCTTTGAAATACCTCATTGTTGTTCCACATTTAAGACACAATGAAGAAAAAAAAATTGACAATGAGTTCCAGAGTTTAAAAGTCACTTGCCATTCAATCCAAATTGTGAGTTTGATCGGTTAGCGAACACTTCATAATGCACCCCTGGTAATTTTACAGAGATTATTTTTTTCTTACCTATTCTTGATTATTCTGTCTTGCAATGCAGAGAAAGCTAACTAATTTAAAATAAACTTCCGTTAATTTTGATTGTTATAAACTTAAAATTGATTAATTTCCATATACAGAGTTTAAAATGTTCACAATTTACATTAAATATATATTCTGTGTATACCTTGGAAAAATTATACTGAAAATTGAAATTTAAATGATGTTGTATATAGCTGCAAGAAGCCGCCTGTCCCATTTCATCTTACTATATAAGTTGTGTCAGGTAATTTATAAAATCCCTACTGCATAACAAATCGATTTTTTGTTGGAATGGGTAGTAATGTTTGTTCTTATTTCTAAATAAGAGTTGGTCTATGAGTGCATCTATAACTTATTTTTCCTAAGTGGCTTCATGGTCTTGAACTGAGAAAGCTCAGAACATTAAACATCAAAATAATATAATTTGACATAATTAGACATCAAGGAAATGCAATTTAAATGACACTGAGATATCACTACACACTTATCAGAATGGCTAAAATAAAATATAATGACAAGACCAAAAGAAAAAAATATACCATTTGATGATACACAATGGCAAGTTGTACCATAACTTAACCATCTCAGACTAGTGTAGTGTTAAATTTGTTTTTCTCAGCAATATTTTGGGTCACTTACCACTTTTCAAGGATTTAAAGTACTATCATTTTACTTAAAACTGTGAAATTTGGTCAGTGTTAAATTTCAATTTATGTTAAAACATTCTGTAAACTGTGTTAAACTTTGACATTTCTTCCCTCTGTTCAGTGAATAACACTATATCATATTTTGAAAAATACACTAATTTTTATTTTGAAAAATATCCCTTTTTCCTCTTATGATAATTATTGATATGAATTAATAGTAGAATTTGATATGGTTCCATATGACCATAAATACTTTATTGTATTTTATCAAATTTAATAATGAATATAATGTACTTCTTTGGACAATTTTTAAAGACCAGTCTACTCTTAAAAAAAAACAAATGGAGACGCACTTCTTCAGTTCACACAAATTTCATTTTATTATATATAACCTCAGATAAATTTCAACAAATCATAATTTATTAAAATTATGTCTACTTAAAAATCTCATAGAAGAGTAAAACCATCAAAAATAAAAATAAACACACACAACACACACACATCACCCATGTATTGGCAAATCACAATTGCTGTAAGAATACATTAGACATTCCACAGTTAAGGGCTTAAAATTTCCATCAGTGACAAAAAGATTTGTATCCAAATGGACTGATTTTCCAGAATCCAAGAAAAAGTCTCCTAGGGTTTATTTAAAGATAAATATTTGAACAAATACTTCTTAAATTTAGGAAATTCAGAACATACGATTAAAGAATATTTGCAGTGCAGACTATATTCAATCCGTCCTTCAAAATGTGCCTTTGAGTACATAATTCTGTTTTCTCTATCTTTTTCCTCATAGTTTTGGGCTGGACCCCATGGTCACAACACTGCTCCCAGTCTTTGCCTTCTCATCTGTTGATACCAGGCATTTGGTCAGCAAAGCATATTAGTATCATAATTAATAAGCCCTTGGCACCATATCTCTGGAGCAGGGGTTGCTCTTAGCCAAGGCCCAGAGCAGTTGACCTCCCGAAGCTAGTGCTACAGCCCCAAGGACTAGGTCCCTGCCACAGGAACTCAGTCTTTTTTTTTTTTTTTTTTAAAGATTTTATTTATTTATTTGACAGAGAGAAATCACAAGTAGATGGAGAGGCAGTCAGAGAGAGAGAGAGAGGGAAGCAGGCTCCCTGCCGAGCAGAGAGCCCGATGCGGGACTCGATCCCAGGACCCCGAGATCATGACCTGAGCCGAAGGCAGCGGCTTAACCCACTGAGCCACCCAGGCACCCCCACCAGAACTCAGTCTTTCATGTAATGCTAAGCAGACAAAACCAAAACAGGAAAGCTCCGACAGCTTTCACTGGCATGACTTATCTCCCACTCCCTCGACGTCCAGGCAGTACCAGATGCCAGGAGGGGTTTTGGTCCAACATATGGGAGGGAAGGAAGTAGCCACGAGCAAGTACCTGCCTCTCTGTGCCTTTCTTTCATGAGCAGGTTGTAAGGAGGAGGAAGAGGAAGGGGAAGTGAGGTGAACTTCTAAGGGTGAAGGCCTCAGGTAGGCAGCTGGCTCCTGCCAGTAGGAAAGGGACAAAGGAGAAGGCAGTGAGTCTTGCAGGGAGGGTGGGGGTTAAGGGTTACAGCTTATGACGGAATCTGGACAGGAGTAATAGGGATACTAGTCATTTGAGTCCACCATTGGCAAGCTGGGCTGGGTGTCAGGGCAGATAGGCCTCCCTGGGCAACGGCACATGAGAGAAGGTGGAATTCTTCTCTGAGGAGCAGGTGGAGCTTTGGGTGTTGGGAAAGCATAGACAGTATTGTTCCAGGGCCAAGGACAGGTCCGGGTACTCCTGGTTGGACGTCAAGGCCACAGTATGATCCAGGACTTCTACCAGCAGCTTGAAGGTACCACATGCCAGCCACCCCTCATTATTGTGTATAACTCTCTGGTGCACTCATTGGCTTATCCATCAAATGACTCCTTCAGCAGCTTGACAACCACCTCCACAGGCACTCCAGGTTATGGGAGGCTTCCAGAGTGAAGATTTTGCACAGGATCACCCCAAAAGACCAGAAGTCACTCTGGTGGATGTAGATCTGGACAAACATGGCCTTAGGGATCATCCACTTCACAGGCAGTCCACTGTTGGTTGTCTTTTTATAGTAACTGATGTGGTGACATCTCTGGCAAGGCTGAAGTCTGAGATCTTCATCATGTTGTCCTTTGTCACCAGCACTTCCCTGGTGGCCAGGTCTTGGTGTATGCACTTCTTGGAGGCAAGGTACTCCATGCCTCTGGCTACCTGGTAGGCACAGGATACCAGGTCCTTGGAGGAGAGTTGCTCTGCTGCATTGTGGCTGATATTGTAACAGTACTCCAGGTCAGGAGGCCTCTGGGCCTGCAGGTACTCCTGTATGTTGTCTTTGGAGGCATATTCTGTGAGAGTGTACGAAGGACCGTCCTGTGTGCAGGACCCAGCAGGTTGATGGTGTCCTTGTGCTGTCCAATCATCTTCATCATCTCCATTTCTGAGATTAGGTTTGACAGGTCTTTCTCTGTTGCATCTGACTTCAACATCTTCACAGACACTTTAGTCAAATGGTTGGATTTGTCTTTGTCCAGCCCAATGGCCTCCTCCAACACCACCTGCCCAAAGTAGGCCTGTCTTAGGGGTCTGCCTAAACTGCCTACACCCAGCCTGTCTCAAGGCAGTTATGAACTCTAGATTATCCTCAAAAACATTAAACCACAAGCTAAAAATTCTCTTCACTAGATCTCTGTCACAGGTCTAATTTTCTTATCTTTCATCATTTATCTTTTTCCTAATTCTTATTTTCAGTATAGTTTATTTTGCTTCCAAGTGTTTCCCCTGGTTTCTGTATGCTGTTTCAGAGGGAAGAATTATCCTGTTAAAATTATATCTTGAGCATTCATTACATCTCTCAGTTAAAATGGGTTCTTTTATGGTATTGATTCATTTGAGTTTTCTCAAAATGGGAAGAATTTTCAAAATGGTGTTTTCCTGAGTGTTCAAAGTACGTCTTAGCCTCATCTTTACTCATTTTGAATTCACTTTTCAAATTCTTGTCCCTCTTTTTATCTTTTTAAATTTAAATGTTTTATTTTTACTCTTCTTTTATTTGAGTATAGTGGATATTCAGTGTTACATTGGTTTCATGTTTTCAATATCTCCATATATTATTCGATGATCACTACAAATATAGCCACCATCTGTCACCATATAACACTATTATAATATCATTGACTATATTCTGTACACTGTCCCATATCTCTTTTTAAAATCTCTGATTTTTATGTTTTCTGTTATTCCAATGTTCGACCATCATTTTACTTGGATACTTTAATAAAATATGCCTGATTACACACTCTTTGCTGAAAACCATAGCATTGGATTAATAGTAGTCTTCTTCTTCTTCTTCTTCTTTTTAAAATAACATATAATGTATTATTAGCCCCAGGGGTAAAGGTCTGTGAATCGCCAGGTTTACACACTTCACAGCACTCACCAAGCACATACCCTCCCCAATGTTCATAACCCCACCACCCTCTCCCTACCCTTCCCACCGCCCTGGCAACTCTCCGTTTGTTTTGTGAGATTAAGAGTCTCTTATGGTTTGTCTCCCACTCGATCCCATCTTGTTTCAATTACTCTTTTCCTGTACCCCAAACCCACCACATTGCACCTCCATTTCCTCATATCAAGGAAATCATATGATAGTCTCTTTCTCTGATTGACTTGTTTTGCTAAGCATAATACCCTCTAGTTCCATCCATGTCATCGCAAATGGCAAGATTTCATTTCTTTTGATGACTGCATAGTATTCCATCATATATATATATATATATATATATATATATATATATATATATATATATAAAATTCATTTGTTGATGGACATCAAGGTTCTTTCCATAGTTTGGTTATTGTGGATATTGCTGCTATAAACATTTGGTGCACGTGCCCCTTTGGATCATATAGTAGTCTTCTTTACCTCTATCAGAACCCCAGGAAGCTTTATTTATTTATTTACTCACATAAACAGATGATCCAACACAACGTTTTTTGATGTTCAAATGTATTATAATGTCTTACCGCTTAACATTATGCTTACTGCTCTCTTTCACTGTCTTACTAAATCCACATCATCACTATGCCATTTAATCAGAAAGAACATTTGAACTCAGAATTCTCTCCATATCAGGGAATGAAGACTCCTCCCTTCTGGTTGTGCAGGTAAAATAAATGTTGATATTGTCTGTCCTGCACATACCCCATCCTGTTCACCAGAATATTTACCATCAAAATAGATACAAAATAAAAACCATACCTCACCACTTCTATTACCACGCAGTATGCTAAAAACACCATCATATGTTCCTGAATTATTGACTTGATTGATAACCCCACTTCCACACATACTGCACTCCTTTCTCCCTGCAAATTTATTTTGGTACAGCAACTTAACCTAAAAATCAAGTCAGATGATTTTATTCTTCTGTTGAAAGTCTTTTGGTATCTTCCCCTTTCATATTAAATAAAAACTGAAGGCGTTTCAATGTACTAGAGGGTCATACATCAATACGTTCTTCCTCTCTCCACCACTATGAACTCCTGATTGGCCTCCTTGCTTTTCCTCAAAAGTAACAGACCAGCTGTTCAGACAAAGTCTATATACTTACTTGCTCTGCCTAGAGCAATCTTTTCCTTTAATATTTGTATAACACCCTCCTTCACTTCCTGGGTCTTTGTGCAAATAACATCTCACAAATGAGATATAACCACCCAACACAAAATACAATTAACTTTCATCCCAGCATTCTCCAATGGCTTTTACCTTTCTTGTATTTCTTTGTAACACTTATCACCATCAACCATCAATGATTATTCTATTACTGGTTTATTTTCCTATTGGAGACAGAGAGAGAGAGAATTGGGAGGGGGCGCAGAGGAAGAAGAAAACACCCCACTGCCTAGAAAGCCTGCTGGGAAGTTACATCCCAGCACCCTGAGATCATGACCCAAGCCAAAGGCAGTCACTCAATGGGCTGAGCCACTAAGGTGCCCCTCTATTATTGGTTTATTTTACTATTATATTTCAAAAGAATGCAAGCTCTTTGTGGTCAGGTATTTTATAAGTTTTATTAATTGAAGTATTCTCAGAAAGGTAGCTGGCAGATTGTAAGGGCTCACTAAACTGTATTTTCTTGTTATTATTGGGCTCCTTTATGGGCTTTACCTCTTACGCTAGACGTTTATCCTTCAGATGTAAGCAATAAGAATAGAGCCCTGCTGCCTGTTCAAATGAGTAAAAAGCCTGTATTAAGTGGATATTTTAAAAGCTAAATGAATGGCTTAATAGTTGTATATAGGGGGAAAGGGAACATATTTTTCACGGTTTAGAAGTGGAGTTCTTTTATAGAGTTCTTGTACAAGCCTACACTATTGAACGATAATGGGCAGTTGTACATTGCAATTATACAAACACTTTGGTAATTTATATCCTTTTTTTGTAATTCATGACTGGACCATTTAATTCCTTAGGAGCATTATAGCATTTCAACTTTTCATGTTCAATAAACTTATTGGGGTTGCTCCCTTTTTTATTCAAATGGAGAAATAGTCATGATTTTATCTAAAGAAAGTGTTATTGATTGTGTTGTTTTCTAGGAATGAGTCGCACATGCTAGTTTAAAAGTTTTGTTAAATTCCCAAGTGTGTCACCGATAAAAGCCTTTTGTAGATTAGTAACTTGCTCAAAACAGAAAAGTTATGTAACACTCAATTGTTATACTATCTTTGTTTCCATCTTGCATTGTAATAACAGCCATCTTAACTCTATTTAAGACAAGTCATCGCCAGATGGCTTTCTGGCATTGATTGCATGATATGAAATCTAGTATAACTAAAAGTTTTTGGTTTTAGTAGCCTATAAATCAATTTAGAAAAATATATGTATTTGAATATAAGGTAAAGTTTTAAATTATTTGGCAATAGTAAACTAAACTTTTTTTTGGTAAATTTTTATTTTCTAAAATTTCATTGAGCTCTTTTGCAATAAGAAACAAGTTACAAAAAATTAAGGTTTATTTACCCCAATTCAAAATTATTAGGAATATAATCATAGAGGTTGAAGTATTTAAAATATGGAACCCCAAATATTTTATTAGGTAAATTCTTGAATGCTGAGCATTCACTGTTAAAATATACTACTACTATTGATAGACTGGTAGAAGCCTAAAATCAAATATTTATTAAATATTTATATCCATATCTTTTCATGGCTTGGTAATTCATTTCTCTAGCATTAAATAAGATTCCATTGTTTGCATGTACTACACTTTATTTGAACTTTCACCTATGAAAGGATATCTTGGTTGCTTCCAAGCTTTTGTCAGTAATGAATGAAACTACTATAGACATCTTTGTGGGTATAGGTTTCATCTTCTTTGGATAAATACCAAGAACTGCTACTGCTGAATCATCTGGCAAGAATATGTTTAGTTTTGTAAGAAACTGCCAAGTTGTTTTCCATTCTTTATTCTCAATAGACATGGAAGAACATTCCTGTTGCTCCACATCCTCACCAACATTTCGTGTTCTGTTGTCAGTGTTCTGGATTCTGGGTATGTACTGGTGTCTCTTTTTTGTTTTAATTTGCATTTTCCTGATGACATATGATGTGAAGCATCTTTTTATATGCTTATTTGCCATCTGTAATATTTTCTTTTGTGAGGTATCTGCTAAGGTCTTTGGCTCATTTGTAATCAGGTTTTTCCACGATTGTTGAGTTTTAAGGGGTCTTTGTGTCTTTTTGATTAACAGTCCTTTGCCAGATGTGTATTTTGCAAATTTTTTCTCACAGTCTGTGCTTTGCCTTTTCATTCTCTTGGCATTGTTTCACAGAGTAGACATTTTTAAATTCAGTGCTTGTGCTTTTGTAGCTAAAGTTATTTCCAAAACCAAGGTCATTTAAATTTTCTTCTATATTACCTTCTACATGTTTCATGTTTAGGTTTATAATTTAATCTGAGTTAATTTTTGTGAAGAGTGTATGATATCTGCCTGGATTTATTTTATTTTATTATTTATTTTATTTTTATTTTATATTTTTACATTTAGCTTCACCATTACTGCAGACCATTTGTTTAAAAGATTGTATTTTGCTCTCTTGTATTGCTTTTGCTTTTATATTAAATATAAAATATAATTGATAATATATATTCTGTTCCTTTAATCTAGTCTTTCTGTGGTATTACAATATCTTGCTTACAATTATCGTTATGGTATACTTTTTTTAAAGGTTTATTTATTTATTTGACAGAGAGAGAGATCACAAATAGGCAGAGAGTCAGACAGAGAGAGAAATGAGGAGAAGCAGGCTCCCTGCTGAGCAGAGAGCCCAATACGGGACTCGATCCCAGGCCCCTGGGATCATGACCTGAGCCAAAGGCAGAAGCTTAACCCACTGAGCCAACCAGGCGCCCCATCGTTATGGTAAACTTTGAAGTCAGTCCTCAGGCTTTGTTCTCCTTCAACACTATGTTGACTATTGTGAGTCTTTGCCTCTCCATATAAACTTTAAAATAAGTTTGTTAATATTAAAAAAAAAAGAACTTGATGGAGTGCATTAATTGTATAGATAAACTCTGAAACCAGTGACCTCTTGAGCTTAGCAGGAGATAGACCATGGACATCAGTTGTCACAGTGGTGCCTCTGGCAGAACCTATTGCAAATCCCTAGGCAAAATGAGACCTCAAGGATCTGAGAGATGTCTAAGAAGTACTTGATACATCCCTTGGGTATGGTTTATTGAAGTGTCCACCTGTCTGAAAGCTGGGGAATCTAGATAAGGGAGGGAAAATTAGTTATGATAAAACATATCAACAAACATGAATAAATGTTGTAAAACTAATTGTTATGGCTCATATACAATATGACCAACAGAGGGACCATCAAAAGGAAAGCATCAGTTATGTTTATTGTGAAATGTTTTATTCAAAATAAAGCAATGAGAGGGAAGACACAATGAGAAAATTACCATTTTTTAAATGGTAACCTTCTTACAAAATGGAATAGGGTTTATATTATAAGTAGTATATTGAAAAGTAAAACATTGGGGTGCCTGGGTGGCTCAGTGGTTTGGGCTGCTGCCTTCGTCTCGGGTCATGATCTCAGGGTCCTGGAATTGAGCCCTGCATTGGGCTCTCTGCTCCGCAGGAAGCCTGCTTCTCTCTCTCTCTCTCTCTGCCTGTCTCTCTGCCTACTTGTGATCTCTGTCTGTCAAATAAATAAATAAAATCTTTTTAAAAAAAAGAAAAGAGAGGTAAAACATTAAAAAATAAAATTTAAATTTAAAAAAATTATGTGATTTTTAAAAAAGGTTAAAAAGAGCAGAACCATTTTTCTTATAACTGGAAAATACATTGTATATATATCTATCAAAAATAACTTGTCGGGTTCCTGGGTGGCTTGTGGGTTAAGCCGCTGCCTTCAGCTCAGGTCATGATCTCAGGGTCCAGGGATGGGGCTCCACATTGGGCTCTCTGCTCAACGGGGAGCCTGCTACCTCCTCTCTCTCTTTGCCTGCCTCTCTGCCTACTTGTAATCTCTCTCTCTGTCAAATAAATAAATAAAATCTTTAAAAAAAAATAACTTGTCATGGGGGCACCTGGGTGGCTCAGTGGGTTAAAGCCTCTGCCTTCGGCTCAGGTCATGGTCCCAGAATCCTTGGATCGAGTCCCACATCGGGCTCTCAGCTCAGCAGGGAGCCTGCTTCCCCCCTCTCACTCTGCCTGACCCTGCCTACTTGTGATCTCTGTCAAAGAAATAAATAAAATCTTTTATAAAAAAATTTTAAAAAATAACTTGTCATGTCTGGAATCAGGAGCATATGGAAAAAAATAATATCTGAGGACAATACTTCTGCCATGTTTTGTGCCTTGTTAATATTTTTAAACAGTCAGGCAACTTTTAGCTTTATTGAAATACCTACTAAGAGACTAGCAGTGCCTTTTGGAGCCCTATGACTATAAAAAGTAATTGCAAATATTCAAAATGTTTAGTATGGTGTCACTATTTAGGGCCACCACCAAGCATGTTTCAGAAGTAAGCATAACTGTTACACTTCTGTAAGGCAAAAGGGCATGTTTTCAGGAGTTCCATCTGCTGTACCAGGAAGTGAATCAAGTAATGAATTTTGTCTATAAAATAATTCACTTTTCAATTTAACATTCCTCATTCCACATTATAATAATAAAAACTAGGAGGAGACTAAAACAAACAAACAACTACAACTACAACAACCAGCTTTTCCTTCAGTGGAAAAGTAAATAGAACCTTATGAGTAGCCTGAAATTTATTTTTAAATATTTTTAAGATAAGCGTTTTTGTTAGAAAACCATATATTTTATATAGCTAAGAAATAACAGGCAAAGTTTTATTAACGTCTAAAAAGTCTAGTTACTTCTATTTATCTATTAACTCATCTCTTTATGAAGTAGAACATGATCACACCTATTGTATCTACCCAAGTTTGTATGCTTTGGTTATTTTATGTTTGCTATTTCCTTGCTTAATTTTTACAATATTTGATACATAATAGTATCTTTAAGTCCATCTACGGTTTCACAGAATTTGTTTGATCTTCATCAATATGTACATTACTTTATGCACGTTGATTAAAAATTACGAGATATGGGGGCTCCTGGATGGCTCAGTGGTTTAGGCCTCTGCCTTCGGCTCAGGTCATGATTTCAGGGTCCTGGGATGGAGCCCCACATCGGGCTCTCTGCTCAGCGGGGTGCCTGCTCCCCCACCCCTCTCTCTGCCTGCCTCTCTACCTACTTTTGATCTGTCAAATGGGTAAATAAGATCTTTCAAAAAAGATTTACTAGGTGTGAAATACACCGAGGCTATGGGAAGGAAAATTATTTCACCTGGTCTGATTAGGAAGTGGTTGAAGCCTGAATTAAAGTGCTACAAAAAGAGTCAAGACCTGGGAAATATATGGGTAAAAAATCCCTAGAAAAACAGCAATAATAACGGGCTGCTCAGTATTGATCCAGATCCTGCGGTAGGCAAAGAAGAGCTGGTTTTAGCCAGAGGATGATCTCCGTTTGTCTTCATGATCTGGCATTTCCTGCAAGGCAGACATGGGGCTCTGCACTAGAGCTGCAAATGCTGGGGGGCCCTCACTGTCCCTTTTCTCTTCTCAGGGGGACAACGGGCATGTCCATGGTGCAGTGTGACAGGTTTTACCACAGGGAGATAAAAGACTGCCAAGGGTAGGTTGGAGCTGGGAAAAGGCACTTAGGAATAGATTTTGAGGGGAGGTGATAGACAAGGGCAAAGCGAAGAATGGGGATGAGTGTGTCACTTTCAAAGTGCCAGGAGGCAGCACAGTGCATTCGGGAATCTACAGCAAGTTCAGGACAACGGGCAGCTGATCTGGCAGCATCACCTGGGGATGGAGGCTGAGCCTCGGGGTTAACACTGGGGGTGAGCTGGTTTGTATACTATGCCGAGAAGGTGAGGTACTACACTGTGGGGGCACAGGGAGCTACCGGAGGATTTCAAATATCAGAATCGTAACCATAATAGAGTATTTAATTGCAACCTAGCTTTCCTCAAGGGTAAGATGCACTATAGTTTATGTTCGACTAAGAAAGAGAAATGCTGTCAGTTAAACTAGGATATGTCATCAACTGCAAGAGTTATTAGAATGGGTGGGGGGAGGACAAATCTTAGAACAAGTAAACTGTGGTACTAGAATAATTAAGAAAGGTCGAACACTTGGATCAACTAAAAAAGTGATTATTGCTTACCATGTGCCCCAAACTATATTAAGTCTTAGAACAAGAGACGATTTCATCTTGATGCCCCGAAGCTTTTAGACCCAAGGTACAGAGGGCAGTAGCCAACGACAAGCAGGCCCCAAGTGCCATGTGCAGACTCGAAGAGCAACTGCCTTTGAGAGAGGAAACGGTTGAGAGTGGGCTTTCTGAGGAAGAGAATTACTAGCTGGGAAAGTAGGAACATTGACACAGAATTAGAATGGATGCCCCTACGTGACAGAGTTGGTGAAACTTCCCTTCTAAGACATCTTGAGGCTCCTCAGAAATGTATTCTTCATTTTGGACGGAACATTCAGGATAAATATGATCTGTTCGAGTTCCTGGTTCTCTCATCAGGTCTGTTTCTTAGGATTCACTGGCACAAGATAAGGGTTTTGATAGTCCAGGGTAAATCCTGACAAAAGCAAAGCACGGTATCTATGAAAAACTGACCACTCAGAAGAGAACAACAGATAAAAGGCCAGGCCGACCTGTCCCTGCAGGATAGGTAAGGTTGGTCTGGCAACAGGGGTAGAGGGGAAGTGCCCATCCTCTGCTAGAAGATCTAGAGAAGACCCCTTCCGGAGAGACCACCAGGAGAGGAGAGCAGGAGGTGCTGATGATGAAGAATATTTTAATAAGCAGATAAGGTCAAAATGACAAAGTTCCAGGATCAGAGTAAACATATGGGATTAAAAAATAAAAATTAAAAAAAAATTTTTTTTGAAAGGACTTTTTTTTTAAAGGACTTTAAACAAAAGTCCTTTTTAAGAGACCGTTGGCTGTTTAAACCAAAAGTACAACTCACTGAGAGAATCGCCGCATTATTTATTGGGGTAGAAAGGACCTGGAATGCAGAAAGACCCATTCTGCAGAAGAAAAAATAGAATCACTAACAGGCCTCATGCCTTGCACAGCCAGGGGCTAGAATCCCTGCCTCATGAGACCCTGTGCTAGAAGGCCGCTAGAACCATCTCAACTATGTTCGTTTTTCTTGGAAGCCAACAAGTGTTTGCCCGGTTAAGAGCACGGTAACAATCAGTCACGTTATGTTATAATGATTGTCGGTATCTTTAAAAGCCTTGTCAAGTTCCTTTTTGAGTAACCCTCACCCACACTTAGAGAAATTTATCTGTGGTTCGCCTCTTTGAAATACCTCATTGTTGTTTCACATTTACAATAGCCAAAAAAAAAAAAAAAAAAAAAACAAAGCTTTTTATTAACAAAGTGTTCAGAAGGGGGCGCCACTGTAAACAATGAGAGTTTTCGCTGCCCTGACAGTTTTGTTGCAGAAACAGCAGAAAGCACTCAGGTCAGACACAGCCAAGGGCTGGAGGGATTTTTAAAATTACAAAAACCGAACCAAATCAAACCAAAACAAAAATCAAAACCAATGTCCAAGATTTCAAGTTTGCTACTAAAGGTATGACATTCTCCTAAGACATGCGAGTGACTTGATCAATATATTTATATATTTATATTTGAAGAAGAAGGAACTATTTGATGCAGCAAAACCATAGTGCAAGGACCAATGCCGCGCTTCCCAGAGAACCCCAAGCTCTTTTTCTAGAATGGCCATATGCGTATGCCTCAGGCGTCCTCTTTTCACTCCCTTTGTGGATCACCTACCATGGAGGTCATGGAATAACCAATAACCAAAAAAGAAACAAAAAACCAAAACATCCAGGTCTAAGTGATTCGTGGGTGCCATCATGCAATGGCGGACCCTGCCTGGAGAGGAGGAGACTGCTTAAACAGATGGCGGGCAAGCATCTCAGCCCAGGCCTGTGCTGGGGAAGCTGGTTCCCGGCTTTGGGCACAATCAGGAAGCCAGCGAAGTGACCCGAGAGTGCAGCCGGGGTTTAGGGCTGATGATCTTTTTGCAGCCAGGCAGCAGGTGGACACCCGCTCGGGGAGCCAGGCTAGGAGGCCGCTCAGCGCTGGCGCTGGCCACCCTCGCAAGCCCCCCGGGCTTTCCCGGTGCCCGTGCCCCGGGCCCGCGCCTCAGGACGGAGGGGGAGGTGGGCGAGGGCGTGGGCGGTCCGGAGAAGGGGCTTTGCTAATTGCAGAATCCGGAAGTGAGCTCGCGGAGGGCGCAGCGGAGAGTCTGAGAGGAGGTGGAGGAGCTGGCGGAGGAGGGGCGCGCAGCTCCGCTGTGCTCTGCTGCAGCCCAGTCCGCACTGCAGGACACCAGCACTCCCGGGCTCCAGCCCAGCTCCTAGGCTGCGCTGTCCCGCTCCCACGGCCCGGCCCGCTGCCCCGCCCTGCCCCATGGCTTCTCAGGACGACCCTCTGCCAGCAGGTAAAGTGACACCGCGCTGCGCCCTCACCTGGAGCAGAAAGCGCGGGCCGCGAGCTCGCGGGGGTGTCGGGACCCAGCCTCCCGCGACCCCCGGGGCAGCAGGACCACCCCGGACGACGCGCCGCACCTGGGTCCCCACGGGGTCGGGCTGGGGATGGAGCCAGGCGAGGTGCCCCCCGCAGCGAGCGCAATAGCCCCCTTCGTTTGGCACCCCCACGCGCGTGTGCCGAGGACCCCCTTCCCTCATCCCGAGCTGTGGCCCCGCCACTTTTGTACTGGACTTGGGATCCCAGGTAGAAACTAGTCCCTCAGACCTCCCTGGCAGCAAGGAGCACAGGGAGGGATTCTCAGTTTTTCCACCCCCCCCCCCGCCCCCCTCCTCCTTTGGCTCTTCCTCTCTCCACATTCACAAGCCTTCTGGCCTCCCTTTCCTCTCCCCATTGTCACTTTTATTAAATGGTTTTGTTCTGCATGTTGACCCGCAGAGCGATTTCATGAATGAATATACATACAGGAAACTGAGTCGGAGCCCACCTGTGGAGGCCTTTCATTAGAATGGTCTCTGGTTCTAGCCTCAGGTCAGAATACTGCCTGTACCTGAGGACCGAGTCCAGATGTTTCTTTCATCTCTGACTTGAATTTGAAATCCTCCTCAGACTTCAGCCTCCGGGATTGCTCCTGTCCTTGCTCTCCCACTGTCTCGGTGGGGATCCGCCATGAGTGTTGAACACAGGAATGAATGAATGATATATACCCCCAGGTCGCTGGGGCTTTTTCTTGTTTTGCTGAGGTTGGAAAGGCTTGGGAGAGACCCCCTGTATGCAGATACAGAGCTGCATGCAATTGTTTAGATAAACGTGTTCCCCACTTAATTGCTTGGGCATTGAACATTTCGCCCTTAATCTGTGGCTTGAGCAGTTAGGAGGATACAATCTGGAGGTGAATCAGAAGATGGCTGAATCCACATGGTAGTGGGCTGGGTTTGGGAGATTTTCCTGGAGATTCTAAAGAAAGATCTAAATTCTTTCAATGGGGAGTGGTAAACATTTTATCAATGGGAGATGGAAAATAAATTGGTTAACCTTTCCCTCCCCAACAAAACCCATTATTTGAAAAAACAAAAAAGGAAGTGAAGGGAGAAATCCTCCCACTCCCATGCCCACTCACCTCCATAGCCACCTCCTCTTCCAAGAACTAACAGACAAGGTGCCAAGAAGTGTTAGGTACCAGCAGTGCAGCAGTGGTCTCAGAGCTCATTCAAGGATCATGGTGAAAGGCATTCAAAGAGATTGTGGGGGCACAGGGATCTAATTAAGGGGGACAAGTTTAAGGTTTGCCTGGTCCCCTAAAAATTAATGGCACTAGAGAAGATGAGCTTTGGGAACTATAGCTTAATGGATACAACGTGTAAAAAGCTTCAGTGAGTCATGGTGGGAAGAGGCCATGAGGGCAGCAAAGACAGTCTTAGATGATGTTATTAATAGCACTACAGGCTCTAGATTTCCTGTGGTGGTGTTCTTGGCAAGACCAGCGTGGCCAAAGTGGATACTCACAACCTGGAACAGAGGGTCTTGGAGATCCCAGCAAGTGTGGTATGATGAGAGCCTAAAATGATAGGAGGTGTCCTTTGGAAGGACTGTCTTCTTGACTTTAAAAGGGAGAACCCAAATCTGTAGGTGAAATCTTCTTGGCTACAAAGAAGGCCGAGGCCTCCTAAGGTCAAGGTCTCCTCGTCACTTGCAAAGATGTCGAAGAACATATTCAGACATTTCAAAGATGTCCTCATGTCCATCCGTTCCCACTCTGGAATTCTATCAATAAGGTGAGAGTTCCTCTAGTTGGAAAAAAGATCTAAAAAGACTTCCATTTCTCATGTAATTTCTGTAACCTCCAGGACACACCCACCTACTCCTTCCAGGGCTGTAATGAAGCTACAGCTGGTGCCAATTTGTGGAACTCATTAAAGGCTATTTTCCCTTATATACCCCCGGACCAAGTTCCCATGCTCCCTCACCTGATTTCCTGCACTCACCTCCCACCTGGTGTGTTCACACCTGCACGTGCCTTTTACCAACCCCTTTGCCAAAAGGCAGCCAGAGTGACCTTTCAAAGACCTATCAGTTCCTGGCATTTGTCTCCATAGAAAACTGCACTGATCTTCTAACAAATTCTCAGTCCTCCAAAGGCATCCATAATCCTCCCATCCGTCTCTTCTTACCCTTCCAATTGACTGATGCCTGTTCTGCCCTGTCTTTCTGCCCTTCAACCACGCTGCCTCCCTCTTCCTGTGGAGACCCCTCATGGTGCCTGCCTCCAAGCACACGTGATTCCCATTGATGGGAAGACCCTCTTCCTCTCCCCCATCTCACCACTCCAGTTACTCCCACTTATTCGTGAGCTCACAAGCCCCATGGTACACACTCTCCATGCAGCCTGCTCTCTCTTTTCTAGCACTGGCCTCCGTTTCTAGCTGTGGTTGTGTCACGGATGTCCCTCCCCAGCCTGCCTCCAAGCTCTCCATCCGTTTAGCTCCAACACCTGACACAGTGCCTGGCACGTAGTAAGCCCTGGCTAGCTTCTAAAGCCTCACTGAGGGACTGACAGCGTTTTTAAAATGTCACCACGTAGCCTCCAAACTGTAGGCAGAAAAAGCTTTGCCTGGATTGACATTTTAGAGACGTATTCGTCAAGATAGATGTGTTCACTGACTTTACATTATAAAATTAAAAAAAAAAAAAAGGACCTCTGTATCGATTCGCATCTAACGAAGGCACATGTATACTATTAGACCACATTATGAGCTTAATGGAAGGAGACAAGATTTTTTCGCTATGAAAATGTATAAGACTGTTGAGGTCATGTGGAAGGAAATAGTCGGTTTGTTGGAGCATTGTTATCTTACTCTATCACAACCACTAATAAAAATCTGACACGGGGTGAGTCAGAATTGTCTGTCGGAGATGAGTTAGATCTGGCTCATGTTCATACAGACATGAAAGCCAGGAACGAAGAAGCAGGCTTTGAAAGCCTGGGTTGAGGAGGCTGTGTGGTTCACTGCGATGAGCTAAGTGCCCAGGGCCACCGGCAGACATGCAGGCCTGTGTCCTTTGTTCTGGGGTACCTCTTGCACCATGTGGTGAGGCTAGCAGCTGGGAGCAGCTCAGGACAGGACCAGGTGGCATCTTACCTCTCGCACCCTCCTGTGGGCTCCAGTGGGCTCCAGTGGGCTCCAGTGGGCTCCAGTGGGTCCCAGGGGACAGCCTGCCTTCCTTGCAAAGCCCAGTAGCACTGGGAGCAGAAACTGGGACCAAAGAGTGAGCATCCTGTTTGACAAGCTGGACCAGCCACCTCTTCTTCAGATTCAGGGGGAGCCCTGGCCTGCTGACTCCTCCCTTCTTCTTTTCCCCTTTCCTCCCTCCCTCCCTCTTCCCTTCCCCTCTCTCCATCCCTGGTGGTGCCCTTTCCTGATGCCTAATTCATCCCTTTTCCTTTCTTACATGCCTGTCTTCTAGAGTTTCTTCTCTCCTCACAATTACTTCCCTTCGTCTGAATCTCCTCTTTGGTCCCTTTGTCCCCGCTCTCTGCTCCTCCTCCCCTTTGCTGGCCCCTGTTCAGCTCCATCCAGACTGCAGGCAGAGCTGGACTAACACGCTCACTCGCTAGCTCAGCCACCCTCCAGAGAAGTCACTCTTCGGTGGCCACCTTCCTGACCTTTCTCCACTTATTCAGCTATTGCTCTGAAGTCTGAGGAGGACAGAGCGGGGCTGCCGCAGAATCAGGCCAGAGGAGAAACCAAACCATGTGTCCACACTGTCCCCCAGTACTGCTGCTCTGAGAGCTTTCGGAGTCCTCAACAGGGTTAGGATTTAGGGGCTTCTTCAAAACCGGGAGTGAAAACAGCCATAGGTCAAAAGAAAAGCTATGGCCCCCCCACAAAAATAATAATCACAAATGAAAACTAAGTTAGCTCTGAAGTCCCAAAGTCGAAAAATTGCCTTGAATCTGTCACTAGAAAGCACCCAAGGCCTCACTCTCTGGGTTCTGGGTGCCCTGGGAATGGCAGGAGGCTCTGACCCCCTTCCCACTTCATCCACTCCCAAAGAACGTCCTCTGAGGTGGTCTTCAAACTTCCTCTGAGAAACTGTCTCTGGGAACTGTAGGCCCTCAGCTGCTGGGACGAATGAGGGTGATATCAGGACCTGATGGGCAGCTTTACCAGGAGACTGTGGCTTCTGGATGCAGTCCTCAGGTCCCATGGTCTGGGTGAGATCAGGGTCTTTCAGTGGAGGAGGACAGATGAGATTTCAGATTTTGAGTTGATTCTGGAATGATTAGTGTTTTGGAGGGCATTGGGTGAAAGTATTTTTCACACGGGAAGGACACGAATTTGGGGAGCCTAGAGTGGACTGTTAAGAGCTGACCTGCATTTCCCCCAGAAACCTTGCTGCTGTCCTTATCTCTGGTACCACAGAACGTGAACTTATTTGGAACTAGAGTCCTTACAGATGCAATCACATTACAGTGAGGTGGTTAGAGTGGGCCCTAATCTCCTGTAACTGACCTCCTTATGTAAAGGGAAAATCTGGACAGAGAGATGCCCCTACTGTCAGTGGTGGGCAGTGCATGAACTTCTAGAACCCTGACAGTAGTGGAAAACAGACTCAGGCTGGGCACTAGGTAAATGGGAGCTCTAGTGGAATTTCAGATGAAGATGCTGTGGACCTCGGCTTCCCAGGTCATAGTGACATTAGGATTTCAAATTCAAGTCAGAGATGAAAGAAACATCTGGACTCGGTCCTTAGGTACACACAGTATTCTGAATTGAGGCTAGAACCAGAGACCATTCTAATGAAAGGCCTCCACAGGTGGGGTCTCACAGGTGGGCTCCGACTCAGTTTCCTGTATGTTCATTGATGAAATCGCTCTGCGGGACAACATGCAGGAAAAAACCATTTAATAAAAGTGAAAATGAGGAGAGGAAAGGGAGGCCAGAAGGCATGTGAATGTGGAGAGAGTAAGAGCCAGGGGAGGGTGGGGGAGGGGGGGCGGAAAAACTGAGAATCCCTCAGGCAGGGTCTGCCTTTGCATGATGGCAGGCGCGAATAACTTCGACCTGGATGTTTGGGTTTTTTGTTTGTTTTTTGGTCATTGGTTATTACATGACCTCCATGGTAGGTGCTCCACAAAGCGAGTGAAAAGAGGACGCCTGGTACATAGGCATATGGCCATTCCAGAAAAAGAGCTTGGGGTTCTCTGGGAAGCGCGGCATTGGTCCTTGCACTATGGTTTCATAGAAAAGGGATTATGCACCAACTTACTTAAATGAGCATGGGTTGAAATCCTTTACTGAGAATAAATATATTATAACAGTTATCTCTTAACTAAATCTATCATCAACCATAAATCTATTGCACGAAGTTTTACTGGCAATTTAAATGCAATAGCACTCTCTTCAGGGATTTAAATAATCCGTGTCTATCTTGGCACATGAGAATGCAAAGATAGGAAATGGTTTGTAGAAGATCATTTAATGGCTTTTACTATACGCTATCAGCAATTTATCATAAAGGAACGGCCCCCAGCTAAAAACTCAGCTTTGAAAAATGCAGAAAAGCAGCAAACATTTACACACCCTCTTGGTGACCAGAGGCCTGCTTTGTGCCTCTGATCATCTCTTTCATGGTTCTGAGGCCCATGGCACTCAGTAATTTAGTGTCTTATTCTCTGGAATAGGCCATTGAAGAAATACCAGGCCCAGAGAAGAAGGTCCTGCTGGGTGTTTGAAGAAAGTACAACCTTTTAGATGAAGCTTTCTGGGGAATTTGTTAGTGGTTTGGTCTGCTTCTGATAGGAAGGGAAATTTTTTTTTTAGATTTTATTTATTTATTTGACAGACATAGATCACCAGTAGGCAGAGAGCAGGCACAGAGAGAAGTGGAAGCAGGCTCCCCGCTGAGCAGAGAGCCAGACATGGGGCTCAATCCCAGGACCCTAGGATCATGACCTGAGCCGAACGGAGAGGCTTTAGGAAGGGAAAATTTTTTAAGACTATTTTCTCTTTGAATCTGTTTTGAGGTTTGGTTTGTGGTTCTTTCTGACTTCTCATGAAGATGGAATTACTTCTGAGGTTGGTTGTCACGAACCGCATATCAAATCGAGCTATCTTGTTAGCCATAAATACGTAAATAAAAAAATAAAAGCTCAAGTGTTGGTATAACGCTATTATGCTTTTCAAAACCCCGAACTATAATTCCTGTATCGTGGTCATTCTTTATCAGATCAAACAGGAGAGAGGTGGCAGAAACGCACTTTCAGGTTAATTTTTTTTACAAGGAAGATGGACTTCTGAACCTACTTTGTTATTCCCTTTCATTCAATTTCCCTATACCTCCTTTTCTATGAATTGTAACGGTAACCCATCATTATTTTTATTGTTAGCACGTGCTTTGTCAACCATAAAGTGTATGCTATAAATGGGAGTGCTTTTCTTTTTTTGCAGTTTACAAAAAACTAATTTTTTTAAATTTATTTTTTATTGATTTTCAGCATAACCGTATTCATTCTTTTTGCACCACACCCAGCGCTCCATGCAAGCAGTGCCCTCTATAATACCCACCACCTGGTACCCCAACCTCCCAAACCCCCGCCCCTTCAAAACCCTCAGATTGTTTTTCAGAGTCCATAGTCTCTCATGGTTCAGCTTCCCTTCCAATTTCTCCCACCTTCCTTCTCCTCTCTAACTCCCCATGTCCACGAAAAACTAATTTAAAAACATTCATCCACCAGAGTACCCAAAGGGCTCCCACATAAACTATCTGTCGTTACATTATGTCTTTCTGCTTTCGCTTCTATTGCTGTCCAAACAATGTTTTAAAACATTCTTTAAGGGCGCCTGAGTGGCTCAGTGGGTTAAGCCACTGCCTTCAGCTCAGGTCATGATCCCAGGGTCCTGGGATCGAGTCCCGCATCGGGCTCTCTGCTCATTAGGGAGCCTGCTTCCTCCTCTCTCTCTGCCTGCCTCTCTGCCTACTTGTGATCTCTCTCTGTCAAATAAATAAATAAATTCTTTAAAAAAAAATTCTTTAAAATGGGCCTTTTTAACAAGATTTTTACAAAAGATTTAATTTATTCATTTGTCAGAGAGATAGCACAAGCAGAGGGAGAGGCAGGCAGAGTGGGAAGCAGGCTCCTGGTAAGCAAGAAGCCTGATGGGGGACTCGATCCCAGGATGCTGGGATTATGACCTGATCTGGAGGTAGACAATTAACCAACTGAGCCATCCATGTGTCCCTGAAATGGGCATTTTTGACATTTCCTGATAGCACCTACACACTCATGAATCTCAGATTCATGATATATGGGGCTAGTGGACTTGACAATCATGGAGTCAAGCATGCTGGATTTGACTCACGGGTCTGTCACTGTGAATTTGGGTGGCTTGCTAAACTTGCTACATAGAAACCCAAGCATGTAAGAATTTGCAGGATTGTGACAGTTCAGTGGTATAATGTATACATATAAATACCTAAACCAGTGTCTCTCACAAAGTAGGTCCAAATAGACCAGCTCCCTTCCTGCCTTCATTCTGTCCTTGGAATTCCGTCCCTTGGGAGAAGTTCCTACTGCCTTTGTTACAAGAAATGAACGATATTTACTACACTGTTGGTGCATAGCATGGATCAAGACATTGAGTGATAGTATTAACATACTTCTTGAACTGCCCATTGCCCCCCAAGCACCAAATAAAATGTCATGCTCTGGGGAAACCAAAGTGAGAGGTCCCCAACTTTTAGGAGTTATGGACAGGAGAGAGATGCAAATACTGTGTCAGTGTAGAACCAGGGTAACTAATGTCTAAACCAGGAAGAGAATGTGTGTGGAAGAAAGGCACTGATGATGTATAAAGCCATTTGGCTGGATGGTGACTTCCCTCAGACTGACAATTTGCCATGAAAGCTTCCAGGCAAATTTGAGATCTTTATTAGTGACAATATGGCTATAGCCTTAAGGGGAAGAAAAAAACCAAAAACCGAAAACCAAAACACACATGCACACAAACTGTTAGTCTTGTGTCTTTTCACAAATAATGACAGTTATCAGAAATTTTATCTTTAAATGGGGAAAACAGCAACTGAAAATGTATTTCATTTGATTCATCACAGAATATGGTGTTTTTGTTCATTTCACACCATTTTTGTTAAGTTTTATTTAAATTAATGCAATCTGAGATAAAGTGTTAATATTCCTGAGGGTATGGACATTGTATACAAATGAACCCAGCTAAGTGGGCTCCTGGACAGGGTCTGATCTATTTATAAAAGTAGCTGGAGCTAAGTGGTTTGTTCCAGAAGGAGATAACGCCTTCCCTCCGTCGCATTTGCCTTCTACAGCCTAAGTGGGAGTTAATACGTTCACTTGTCTCCTTCAATTTTGTCCAGAGTGTGTTAAAGCAGTCATAGGGGACCTGGGTAGTTTTGCCATCTGCCTTCTCATAACAATGCCCCAGTTTTCTCCTGGAGAATCAACGTTCCCGCTTTCAGTCCATGCACTTAGGCAGCGGCAACTTCACACTGGCTCCTGACTCTAGCAGTGGCATGTCACCCACTAATGGCCTTTGAGAACATCACTGAGTGAGCCGTGAGTTTAGTAGATGCACGAGACCTTTGCTGGGTCGGTGAGGAGGTGGGTCTCTGAATAACTAGCCCGAGATCCACTTGTGTGTGGTGGAACAAACGAGCAGTGATGTGTTGGCCAGAGTGCCCATCCTAGAGAGCCCTGAATGCCAGACAAAAGCATTTGAGACTATTTTTTCAGGCAACAGGAAGCCAGGAAGCTAGTTTTGAAAAGCAGCACATGAAAATGTGTGTTTTTGGAAGATTAGTTGGGCAGCTGTGTGTACGATAGAGTGGAGGGAGGAGAGAATGCAATCCCTGAGTGCATTTAATCTTTATGATGCAGTGTAATTTATTATGAAGTTGAATTTGCATCCTTATCCAAACGTAAGGGAAACTCCTGTCCAAAACTGTAAATGTTTTTTGGTTGCCTTTTTTTTTTTTAAAGATTGTATTTATTTATATGATGCAGAGAGAGATCACAAGCAGGCAGAGAGGCAGGCAGAAAGAGAGAGAGAGATGCAGGCTCCCGGCTGAGCAGAGAGACTGATGCAAGGCTCGATCCCAGTACTTTGAAATCATGACCTGAGCCAAAGGCAGAGGCTTAACCCACTGAGCCACCCCGGTGCCCCTGGTTGCCTTTTTAAGCATTCCTTGTCTCACATGAAGTGATTACAAATTTGCAGATGTGCATTAAAATGATGTATTCCAAAATGTTAATAGAGGAATTAAAAAACTTATTAAGTAAAATATTATCATTTTTGTTGATTTGAAGCCTATTTGACAAGGGACATAGCATTCTGGTGCATATATGTAAACATGAATAAGTATTTTTTTTAAAAAATCTTTATTTATTTATTTGACAGAGATCACAAGTAGGCAGAGACAGGCAGAAAGAGGGAGGGGGAAAAAGGTTCCCCGCTGAGCAGAGAACCTGATGTGGGGCTTGATCCCTGGACCCTGAGATCATGACCTGAGCTAAAGGCAGAAGCTTAACCCGCTGAGCCACCCAGGTGCCCCTAAACATGAATAATTCTTAAAGGTTCCTCTACTCACTTATATAGAAGCCCTTTTCCAAACAGAAGATTAAATCTCTCTTGGCTACTCCTATCAGCTTATTCTGAATTATTTTCCATCCAGAAGCATGAACTAGAAAACCACAGTTTTCACACAGTGTTTGGTTTTCCACCAAGAGAATCACATAATTGGTGGTGATTCAGTGTGGTGTGTTGCTAAAAGAATTTCCAATGCTGTGGATACAAGAGGGTAGTGCAGAGAGGTAAGGAAACAGGAGAAAAGGTATGGCTCTCTAATGAGCACTTTATTCTAGAATTTTCCTCCAGCCTTGGGAGCTCACCACTCACAAGTGTGTGCTGGTGCCTTGATCTCATGGGCCACAGTGCTCAGCATCTTCCAGCTGCTTTTTTAGTGAATACATATGTAACAATTGATTTCTTGCCCCAGACGTTGAGAGAAAAATCTGTTCAGAGGGATGGACACTCTAAACCAACACCAGAAAACACTCTCTGTAGTCTTTTGTTAAATGAAAAAATATGGCCAAAAAACCACTTTTGACAGTCTACTACATACAGCAAAATGTAAATCTTAATTGAAATATGTTCTCTCAGCTGTGCTTAAGCAACTGAGTCCTGAGCTTTTCAGGTTTTCAGTCTGAAAGAGTACACCTCTGGTGCTCTGAAAGGGAAGAGAAAGGACACCCTGTTCTCCATATAAATTAAAGAAGAGAAATCTGTGCATTTAAGTGGGCCATATAAAATTTATCAAGCAATTACCTCCTAACTCCTTCCTATCCAAATTACCTGATATGTTCTCCCTACTCCTTTATTCCACGTTACTGCCTTTTCCAGGATTCTGTCTCACATCACAACAGGACTTCTGTTATTTCCTTCTTGCAAGCTAGTTTAGTTTTCTGCATCTAAAAAAATGAACAATCACTGTGTATTTCAATTCCCATTTTCCTCAAATGCATTGATTCTTCTTATCTATTACTCTTTTCTCATACTCAGTGTCTTTGTCTTTATGGGGTTTGTACTTTGCTTTTCCCCATCCTTTACTGCCATTATATAATCAAATCTAATAACTTCTTAGAGAAAGTTAAAAATTCCTGCATAGCCACACGTGAACACAAAGTCACTGATTTTTAGCAAACCTATAAGATAGTCAGACATCCATTCAATTTCTTTTTTTAAGATTTTATTTATTTATTTGACAGAGAGAGATGACAAGCAGGCAGAGAGGCAGGCAGAGAGAGAGAGGAGGAAGCAGGCTCCCTGCTGAGCAGAGAGCCTGATTTGGGGCTCGGTCCCAGGACCCTGGGATCATGACCTGAGCCGAAGACAGTGGCTTAACCCTCTGAGCCACCCAGGCGTCCCTCCATTCAATTTCTTAACTGAGTCTCAAATGCATCCTGAGTTCTAACCTAAACCTACGTTCTACTTGTTACACGTTTTTATATGACCAAATTCTTTCAGTTCAGTATTTTGTAACATTTAAATATTAATCAATTGATGCTCTGTCTGTGTATTTCTATGAAAATAATTTGAATACTGTAGATTTATTGTTATATTTATAGATTAATAATCAAAGTTTCATCAGTTGAAGTTTTTGGAAATTTCATATGTAATGATTAACCTAAAATAATACTGCCCAAAATCCCGCTGATATCAAGGCCCAACACCTGATTATAGCCAAACCTGTGGTGGATAGTTCCATGGGAAATTGCAGTTACTTAACACTGATAGCATCTCATGCTCTATATCTCATTTTAGAATGTGTCCAACACAACCCAAAATTGTAGGAGAGTTAATGTCCTCTGAGGACAGCTCTCAGTGAAGTGGAAATAAGAACCACAGATAAAATTGTCAGTTTTCAGGTCTTCATGAGGACAACTTAAAGAAGTTTCTCAGGACCTTTCAGTAAAAGCAAGCCTTCATTTTCTATCCACAACAATTATATCAACAATGTACCTCTTTGACAAAGTTGCTTCTTCACTGTATCACTTTCCCATTCTTTTCTACCTTGGATAATCTCCCAGATAAACTAACAGTACTCAAATCCTTTGTCCTACTCTTTGCTCTCAGGATAAATGGAGCCAAAAGACTTAGATTAATATCAAGTTCTGAATGGGATCTTAGAGCTATTTCTGTCCAGATTTTCATAAACATAGGGACCTTTGAATTATCAGGCTATAAATAAGTTCTAAATGGAGGGGGCAAAAGCAAAAAGTAGAAATTTTTAAGTTTGATTTTTAATCATGATTAATTGACTTTATTGATTATTAAAAATACTAACATTATAAAAGTGTGGATCTTTGTAAAACAATGTCATAATGTAAGAAATAAGTTGCATAGTCCTTTGGAGAATATTAAACCAAGTGTTCAGGTGCCATCTAATTTCTTGTTTACTCCAGAACTTTGGTGTGCATTATCTTGACGAATAGGATTTTGAAGTCCAGACAGACTAACAGAAAACTGATCCAAATGTGTGTGTTTATATTTCTGCTTTTGTTGTAAAAATCAAAGTGTGATTGCTGGTTTAAAATGCTAAAACTAATAATGTTCATGGCCTCTATTATAAATTTTCTAATTGTAGGGGAAAAATCCAATAAACATAGAATTAATTGATTTGCAAATCCTCAAAGAGCTACAGGATCAGGTAGTGGTATGTTCTGATTCAACAGCATCATAATGCAGGATTTTATACGTGTGGCTAATAGATATTTTCATGAATGTTTGCTAGCTAGTCAGCCAATATAGAGAAATATTAGGTAGGGTAATTACTCACAGTTGTGTTTAATAAAATGAGAGAAAATATCAAATGACAGTAATAATAATAATCCTATAGCAGGCTAAATAATTCAATGATAATTCCAAGTATTAATCTAGCTTTCTTCCCTGATTATGACTCTTCTCTCCTTTATCATAATGGGAGTAGCAGATTGTCTGCAAGGAATTGTGAAAACCCAGCAGTGACTTTGGCAGTGAAGGCCTCCCATCCATTTTGATAGGTTAAAATGATTCTGGTTGGTCTTGAGCAAATGTGTCAATTTTTTTTTTTTCTGTGTGTGTCATAAAGAAAGAATCAATAGTAAATTCTTGCTGTTGTTCCATGGAGCCAATAAAATCATACTGCCAACAAGAGGCTGTTGACA